>NC_044986.1:106542310-106842310 GCF_008728515.1 Papio anubis
CACTAGGCCTGCCTTACAAGAGACCCTGAAGGAAGTACTAAACATGGAAAGGAACAACCGGTACCAGCCATCTCAAAAACATGCCAAAATGTAAAGACCATCGAGGCTAGGAAGAAACTATATCAACTAATGAGCAAAATAACCAGTTAATATCATAATGGCAGGATCAAGTTCACACATAACAATCTTAACCTTAAATGTAAATGGACTAAATGCTCCAATTAAGAGACACAGACTGGCAAACTGGATAAAGAGTCAAGACCCATCAGTCTGCTGTATTCAGGAGACCCATCTCACACGCAGAGACATACATAGGCTCAAAATAAAGGGATGGAGGAAGATTTACCAAGCAAATGGAGAACAAAAAAAAGCAGGGGTTGCAATCCTAGTCTCTGATAAAACAGACTTTAAACCATCAAAGATCAAAAGAGACAAAGAAGGCCATTACATAATGGTCAAGGGATCAATTCAACAGGAAGAGCTAACTATCCTAAATATATATGCACCCAATACAGGAGCACCCAGATTCATAAAGCAAGTCCTTAGAGACTTACAAAGAGACTTAGACTCCCATACAATAATAATGGGAGACTTCAACACTCCACTGTCAACATTAGACAGATCAACAAGACAGAAAGTTAACAAGGATATCCAGGAATTGAACTCATCTCTGCAGCAAGCAGACCTAATAGACATCTACAGAACTCTCCACCCCAAATCAACAGAATATACATTCTTCTCAGCACCACATCGTACTTACTCCAAAATTGACCATATAATTGGAAGTAAAGCACTCCTTAGCAAATGTACAAGAACAGAAATTATAACAAACTGTCTCTCAGACCACAGTGCAATCAAACTAGAACTCAGGACTAAGAAACTCAATCAAAACCGCTCAACTACATGGAAACTGAACAACCTGCTCCTGAATGACTACTGGGTACATAACGAAATGAAGGCAGAAATAAAGATGTTCTTTGAAACCAATGAGAACAAAGATACAACATACCAGAATCTCTGGGACACATTTAAAGCAGTGTGTAGAGGGAAATTTATAGCACTAAATGCCCACAAGAGAAAGCAGGAAAGATCAAAAATTGACACTCTAACATCGCAATTAAAAGAACTAGAGAAGCAAGAGCAAACACATTCCAAAGCTAGCAGAAGGCAAGAAATAACTAAGATCAGAGCAGAACTGAAGGAGATAGAGACACAAAAAACCCTCCAAAAAATCAATGAATCCAGGAGTTGGTTTTTTGAAAAGATCAACAAAATTGACAGACCACTAGCAAGACTAATAAAGAAGAAAAGAGAGAAGAATCAAATTGACGCAATTAAAAATGATAAAGGGGATATCACCACCGACCCCACAGAAATACAAACTACCATCAGAGAATACTATAAACACCTCTACGCAAATAAACTGGAAAACCTAGAAGAAATGGATAATTTCCTGGACACTTACACTCTTCCAAGACTAAACCAGGAAGAAGTTGAATCCCTGAATAGACCAATAGTAGGCTCTGAAATTGAGGCAATAATTAATAGCCTACCAACCAAAAAAAGTCCAGGACCAGATGGATTCACAGCTGAATTCTACCAGAGGTATAAGGAGGAGTTGGTACCTTTCCTTCTGAAACTATTCCAATCAATAGAAAAAGAGGGAATCCTCCCTAACTCATTTTATGAGGCCAACATCATCCTGATACCAAAGCCTGGCAGAGACACAACAAAAAAAAGAGAATTTTAGACCAATATCCCTGATGAACATCAATGCAAAAATCCTCAATAAAATACTGGCAAACCAGATTCAACAACACATCAAAAAGCTTATCCACCATGATCAAGTGGGCTTCATCCCTGGGATGCAAGGCTGGTTCAACATTCGCAAATCAATAAACATAATCCAGCATATAAACAGAACCAAAGACAAGAACCACATGATTATCTCAATAGATGCAGAAAAGGCTTTTGACAAAATTCAACAGCCCTTCATGCTAAAAACGCTCAATAAATTTGGTATTGATGGAACGTACCTCAAAATAATAAGAGCTATTTATGACAAACCCACAGCCAATATCATACTGAATGGGCAAAAACTGGAAA
Source organism: Papio anubis (assembly GCF_008728515.1). NCBI lineage: Eukaryota > Metazoa > Chordata > Mammalia > Primates > Cercopithecidae > Papio > Papio anubis. The sequence goes on from NC_044986.1 coordinate 106,544,417, forward strand.
AATTCCCTTTGAAAACTGGCACAAGACAGGGATGCCCTCTCTCACTACTCCTATTCAACATAGTGTTGGAAGTTCTGGCTAGGGCAATTAGGCAAGAGAAAGAAATCAGGGGTATTCAGTTAGGAAAAGAAGAAGTCAAATTGTCCCTGTTTGCAGATGACATGATTGTATATTTAGAAAACCCCATTGTCTCAGCCCATAATCTCCTTAAGCTGATAAGCAACTTCAGCAAAGTCTCAGGATACAAAATTAATGTGCAAAAATCACAAGCATTCTTATACACCAATAACAGACAAACACAGAGCCAAATCATGAATGAACTTCCATTCACAATTGCTTCAAAGAGAATAAAATACCTAGGAATCCAACTTACAAGGGATGTAAAGGACCTCTTCAAGGAGAACTACAAACCACTGCTCACTGAAATAAAAGAGGACACAAACAAATGGAAGAACATACCATGCTCATGGATAGGAAGAATCAATATCGTGAAAATGGCCATACTGCCCAAGGTAATTTATAGATTCAATGCCATCCCCATCAAGCTACCAATGAGTTTCTTCACAGAATTGGAAAAAACTGCTTTAAAGTTCATATGGAACCAAAAAAGAGCCCGCATCTCCAAGACAATCCTAAGTCAAAAGAACAAAGCTGGAGGCATCACGCTACCTGACTTCAAACTATACTACAAGGCTACAGTAACCAAAACAGCATGGTACTGGTACCAAAACAGAGATATAGACCAATGGAACAGAACAGAGTCCTCAGAAATAATACCACACATCTACAGCCATCTGATCTTTGACAAACCTGAGAGAAACAAGAAATGGGGAAAGGATTCCCTATTTAATAAATGGTGCTGGGAAAATTGGCTAGCCATAAGTAGAAAGCTGAAACTGGATCCTTTCCTTACTCCTTATACGAAAATTAATTCAAGATGGATTAGAGACTTAAATGTTAGACCTAATACCATAAAAATCCTAGAGGAAAACCTAGGTAGTACCATTCAGGACATAGGCATGGGCAAAGACTTCATGTCTAAAACACCAAAAGCAACGGCAGCAAAAGCTAAAATTGACAAATGGGATCTAATTAAACTAAAGAGCTTCTGCACAGCAAAAGAAACTACCATCAGAGTGAACAGGCAACCTACAGAATGGGAGAAAATTTTTGCAATCTACTCATCTGACAAAGGGCTAATATCCAGAACCTACAAAGAACTCCAACAAATTTACAAGAAAAAAACAAACAACCCCATCAAAAAGTGGGCAAAGGATATGAACAGACATTTCTCAAAAGAGGACATTCATACAGCCAACAGACATATGAAAAAATGCTCATCATCACTGGCCATCAGAGAAATGCAAATCAAAACCACAATGAGATACCATCTCACACCAGTTAGAATGGCGATCATTCAAAAGTCAGGAAACAACAGGTGCTGGAGAGGATGTGGAGAAATAGGAACACTTTTACACTGTTGGTGGGATTGTAAACTAGTTCAACCATTATGGAAAACAGTATGGCGATTCCTCAAGGATCTAGAACTAGATGTACCATATGACCCAGCCATCCCATTACTGGGGATATACCCAAAGGATTATAAATTATGCTGCTATAAAGACACATGCACACGTATGTTTATTGCAGCACTATTCACAATAGCAAAGACTTGGAATCAACCCAAATGTCCATCAGTGACAGATTGGATTAAGAAAATGTGGCACATATACACCATGGAATACTATGCAGCCATAAAAAAGGATGAGTTTGCGTCCTTTGTAGGGACATGGATGCAGCTGGAAACCATCATTCTTAGCAAACTATCACAAGAACAGAAAACCAAACACCGCATGTTCTCACTCATAGGTGGGAACTGAACAATGAGATCACTTGGACTCAGGAAGGGGAACATCACACACCGGGGCCTATCATGGGGAGGGGGGAGGGGGGAGGGATTGCATTGGGAGTTATACCTGATGTAAATGACGAGTTGATGGGTGCAGCAGACCAACATGGCACAAGTATACATATGTAACAAACCTGCACGTTATGCACATGTACCCTACAACTTAAAGTATAATAATAATAAATAAATTAAAAAACAAACAAACAAACAAACAAAAAAACAAGAGTGAACGCCCATATTGTAATTAAATAGCATGATACATTCAATCAGCCTGAAACATACAAATAATAAAATTAATGTGCTCTTTTCCCTAGTCATATAATGGCTAGGACAATCTTTTGAAAGTTACTTAAATTTCACGTAATCTTGTTCTTTTCTACTGTGCATACGTTTCAACTGTTTTGAAGAATATGGTATTGATTAGGGTTCTCCTAAGAAACAGAATCAATAGGATATCTGTACATCTAGAAATAGATTTATTATAAGGAATTGGCTTATGAAGGCTGCCAAGTCCAATATCTGCAGGGTGGACTGTCAGGCTGGAAAACCATGAAAACCCATGGTGCAGATGAAATCTGAAGACATTCTCTTGGGGATCCTTCTTGCTGCATAGGCTGGTGTTTTGTTTTGTTTTTCTATTCAGGCCTTCAGTTGATTGGAGGAGGCCACATTAGGAAGGGCAATCCACTTTACTCAAAGCTCATCAATTTAAATGTTGATCTTATCCAAAACACCTCCAAATTGACAAATAAAATTAGCCATCACAAATATCTTAGGTTTTTTTAATCCCTAATAAAAGCTAGATTTCTAAGATAAATTCTGAGTCAGTAGGACTTCTTTGTAAGAGTAAATAAGATTACAAGCTTACTCCTACTTTGAGTCTATTAACTGTAAAGCCATTAAAGATTGCATAATCTGAAATCACACGGCAGAAAGCAAAACTTGTGAAGATTGTGCTGATGCTCACTCATTCCATCACCACTTAGCATTTTACGCTTTGGCTCCTGTACTTCCAAATGATGGAAAGGAAACTGGTGGTCAGCCATTTCATTGTTGTGACTGGCCATTGTCACGACAGGATAACTTTTAGCATTGTCAGTTGTGTATCTTTGGATATTGCAATCATTAATCTGAATGCCACCCACCTACCCTCCCCCAATTGGGGAATTTAATGGCACCTTTAGGGTAGAGTAAAATCTGTGAGTCTCTTAAAATATGAGTGGTGAGCTTCTTTGTTGTAGCAGTGTCAGCTCTGGGTCTATTTAGTAATTCAGAGTTTGCAGTAGAAGGGACTAGCCCTCTTTCTGTAAAAATCTACTGAGCTCTGTCCCCACATACACATAAGAAATGCACACTGAAATTCACACAAATTGTTAAAGCAGGTTTCCAGATAAGTGGATTTCATGGTCTGGGGATGGCTACTAGACATACCTGGCGTGTGATCAGAGTCTGGAATTAATGCTTCGGCAGGAAGTCTGCTGCCAATGGCCCAGTCCAAGTCATCCTCAGAGTCTTGAGTAAGACTACAGGCTGTGGTCCAATTTCCTGAACTTGTTTCAAAATTGCAGCTTCCTGTTGTGCTTGTATACTGTGCTGGGGAAGCAAAAATATTAATGGAAGTTTCTGGAAATGTCTATCACCTTTGCTGTTACCCTATATTTGGGATCATTTAAAATTAGTATCTGCATATTCTAATTCTTTATAAATATATTTACAGCATCAAGACATTTGTACTCATTGATAATATTTTAATTGAAGGATCTAGAAGCAGTGTATGAATGTTGTCACTTATCCATTAAGGGGTTATATGCATTGATGAAAAATATTTATAGATGGGCCGGGCGCGGTGGCTCAAGCCTGTAATCCCAGCACTTTGGGAGGCCGAGGCGGGCGGATCACGAGGTCAGGAGATCGAGACCATCCTGGCTAACATGGTGAAACCCCGTCTCTACTAAAAATACAAAAAACTAGCCGGGCGTGGTGGCGGGCGCCTGTAGTCCCAGCTACTCGGAGGCTGAGGCAGGAGAATGGCCTGAACCTGGGAGGCGGAGCTTGCAGTGAGCCGAGATCGCGCCACTGCACTCCAGCCTGGGTGACACAGCGCGAGACTCCGTCTCAAAAAAAAAAAAAAAAAAAAAAATATATATTTATAGATGATAGTTAAAACTGTGTCTACACATGAACAATGAACATAACATTATGCTAATACAAGATTATTCAGGTCAAATAAATAAACAGCTTCAGTTGTCTGGATGTTTAATTCACTTCCTTCCCTTATTCTGATGTTTGAATAGCATAGCCTATCAGTGACACAAAATCATTTACTAAAGAAAAGGCACTTTGGGAAAAGTAGTAAACTATATAGGACACAAATTATCTCGGACACCATACCAGTCACTGCAGCATCACATATCAGAGCTAGTCACTAAAAAAGAAAGAAATTCTCTTCTAAAAGTGTTGATTGATAACTCCTTAAAAATTAAATTATTCACAATGAGAAAAATTAATAGATAATAACTGTATCTATTTCTAGTCACCTGTGAAAAGTGCCGTCATGATACCCCGATCTAGGCTTTCATTTTTCTTTCTCTTTTTTGTATATCAGTTATTACTTTTGAGTACCCACTGTAAAACCAGACTGTGTTGTACAGACAGAAAGAATGATAGGGTGATTTAATCGGTATGAATCAACTGAGGTCATCATTTACTTTTCCTTTCTTTTTAGAAAGAAAGTTTGTGTTATTTTTAAAATTTCTTCTCGTTCACAACTTTTCCTGTACAACCAATGTTAGCATATAGAAATGTAATCAGAAAAAAAAGCCTTGCTGTAAAAATATACACTAAATATATAGCAAGCAAAGCTTTAATATTTCCATACAAAACTTTCTGGATCCCTGAGATTATTTAAATAAAATATTAGCATTTTACTTCTCAAGCATTATTGCATCTTATCCCTACAAATTACAACCACTTGTATTCATGTACATTCCTTTCATTCATTCTATATAACTATATCATCTATTGCTTCTTGTATGCTTATTTATGGGCTATGTGTGTCTTTTTTGTGTTTGTCATGCCAGTGTTATATAATATAGAATAGGTTTTTATTATATGATATGGATAAAAAATGAGACATTCTGTTCTGCTGGTGTTTAGCCAACACATCTGTAAAAATTCAGAATCTTGCAATGGATATAAAAGACAGCCATTATGTCTTTAGAATGATGTCACCTGCACATTCTTTACTAGTGTTCTGTGTAAGTGACTCCCTGATATACAGCCCTACAATATTAATTCTACATCCTTTTTTATTCTCTGTGATCATCCTTGCACCCTCTTTCCCGCCTTGTTTAATATATGACTTTATCTTTGACTCTAAAGATACTTATCCAATCAGGATAAATTCTCTTACATTTCATTCTCTCAGTCTCAAACTATGCCACTTTTCTCTAAGGCTAATCTCTGTTTATGATCTCAACTCCTTATCAAAACACTGCTATTGACATTCCACAGCTTCATTTTCTTCAAAGTTACATATTTTTCCATATCCTTCAATTTCACATTCTCTTCTAATTCCTTTCTTCTATTTTGCAGTCATACAGCCAGGCTGCCCCTATTAATTTAAAAACATTCACATATATTTGCTTGCTTACATTTCTCACTCTGTATTGACCTTAGTCATCCCTTTCCATGGGCTTTCACACTTTTACGCAGATGTCCCACCAATCAACGACCGCGATGGTTAATTTGAAATTATTTGAGGTTATTCATTTGAGATCTTTCCAACTTTTTGATGTGGGCATTTGGTGCTATAAATTTCCCTCTTAACACTGTCTTAGTTGTGTCCCAGAGATTGATATGTTGCATGCATGTTCTCATTAGTTTCAAAGAACTTCCTGATTTCTACCTTAATTTCATTATTTACCCAAAAGTCATTTAGAAGCAGATTGTTTAATTTCTGTGTAAATACATTGTATTGGGAGATCTTCTTGGCACTGATTTCCATTTTTATTGTGCTGTGATGATTGGTATAATTTCATTTTTTTGGAATTTGCTGAGGATTATTTTATGTACAACTGCGTGGTCAATTTTAAAGTATGTGCCATCTGGCAATAAGAATGTATATTCTGTGGTTTTGGGGTGGGGTGTTCTGTAGATGTCTATTAGGTTCATTGGTCAAGTGTTGAGTTCAGGTCCTGAATATCTTTGTTAATTTTCTGCCTCAGTTATCTGTCTAATACTGTCAGTGGGGTGTTGGAGTCTTCCACCATTATTGTTTGGGAGTCTAAGTCTCTTCATAGATCTCTAGAAACTGGCTTTATGAATATGGGTACTCCTGTGCTGGGTGCATATGTATTTAGGATAGTTAGGTCTTCTTGTCGAATTGAATCCTTTACCATATCTACTGTCATTGTCTTTTTTGATCTTTATTGATTTAAAGTCTATTTTGTCTGAAATGAGGTTTGCAATCTCTGCTTTTTTCTGATTTCCATTTGATTGGTAGATTTTTCTCCTTTCCTTTATTTTGAGCCTATGGGTGTCATTGAGTGTGAGATGGGTCTCTTGAAGACAGCCAACCACTTGGTCTTGCTTCTTTATTTAGCTTGCCACTCTGCGCCTTCTAATTGGGGCATTTTGCCCATTTACATTCAAGGTTAACATGATATGCATGGATTTAATCCTGTCATCATGTCATTAGCTGGCTGTTATGCAGACTTGTGTGTCTGGTTGCTTATAGTGTCACTGGTCTGTGTACTCAGGTGTGTTTTTGTAGTGGCTGGTGATGGTCTTCAGAAGCTCTTGTAAGGCAGATTTGCGGATAATGAATTATCTCAGCATTTTCTTGTCTCAGTTATTTCTCCTTCATTTGTGAAGTTTAGTTTGCCTGTATGTGAAATTCTTGGTTGTAGCATTTTTTTGGTTTTGTTTTGTGTGTGTGTGTGTGTGTGTGTGTGTTTAGAATGTTGAATATAGGCCCCCAATTTCTTCTGGCTTGGAGGGCAAAAGATTCACTGCTGAAAGATTCACTGTTAGTCTGATGAGGTTCCCTTTGTAGGTGACCTGCCCTTTCTTTTTAGCTACCTTTAACATTTTTTCTTTCATTTTGACCTTGGGAAATGTATTATGGCCAGGTGTGGTGACTCATACCTGTAATCCCAGCACTTTGGGAGGCCAAGGCGGGCAGATCACTTGAGATCAGGAGTTCGAGACCAGCCTGGCCAACATGGCAAACCCCCATCTCTGCTAAAAATAGACAAATTAGCTGGGTGTGGTGGTAGACACCTATAATCCGAGCTACTAAGGAGGTGGAGGCAGGAGAATTGCTTGAACCTGGGAGGTGGAGGTTGCAGTGAGCTGAGACTGTGTCACTGCTCTCCAGCCTGGGCGACAGAGCAAGACTCTAGCTCACAAAAAAAAAAAAAAAAAGTCATGATTATGTGTTTCGTGGATGATCTTCATGTGTAATATCTTGCAGGGGTTCTCTTCATTTCCTGAATTTGAATGTTGGCCTCTTTAGTGAGGTTGGCGAAGTTTTTATTAACAATATCCTGAAAGCAATTTTTCAAGTTGCTCGCTTTCTCCCTGTCTCTTTCAGGGATACCAGTGATTCATTGATTTGGCCTCTTAACATAATCACATATGTCTCAGAGAATTTTTTCATTCCTTTTTATTCTTTTTTCTTTATTTTTGTCTATGTTATTTCAGTAAGCCAGTCTTCAAGCTCTGTGATTTTTTTCCTAAACTTGTTCTATTCTGGTGCTAATACTTGTGATTACATCGTAAAATTCTTGTAGTGTGCTTTTCAGCTCCATTAGGTGAGTTAGGTTATTTTATTATACTGGATATTCTGTCTGTCAGCTCCTGCATAACTTAACTGTTATTCTTAGCTTCTTTGGATTGGGTTTCAATGTCGTCGTGAATCTCAATATTTGTTTCTACCCGTATTCTGAATTCTATGTGTGCCATTTCAGCCATCTCACCTGATTAAGAACGCTTGCTGGAGAACCAGTGTGGTCCTTTGGAGAACAGAAGACACTCTGGCCATTTGAGTTGCCAGAGTGCTTTCACTGGTTCTTTCTTATTTCTGTGTGCAAATGTTCCTTTAACTTCAGCGTAGATTGAGTACAGTCATTAGAATTCTTCTCTGGATGTTTCCAGAGGACTGAGGCTTTGTTCAGGGTCCTCATTTGTAGCTGACTTCTTGCCTTTGGTTTGATGGAGGGTATGTTGGCAAAGCACTTTGGAGTTGAAGATTTGGGGTGTAATCCAGCCAGCATGTGGTGCTAAGTGCAGGGGTCAGTAGGTAGGCTCTTAATCATGTGGTTCCTCTGTATTTCCTCACAGATGCAGCTGTGCTCCCTCTTAATGCTCTAAATGTGTGGGCTCCTCTTTCACCTGAGTGCTGACTGCAGTTTACGGGCTTGAATTTGTCCAAGTTTTTACTGTTTTGTGGGTGACTATTAAATGCCCTACTTAGTACATCTTGCGGGGAAAATGGTGATTTCACACGTTTTAGAGACTTCCATTGAAATTAATTCCTTATACTCAGTATTTTTAAAAATACACTTTTTGTGTGAATTTTTTTTTTTTTTTGAGATGAGTCTCACTCTGTTGCCCAGGCTGGAGTGCAGTGGCACAACTTTGGCTCACTGCAACCTCTGCCTCCCAGGTTCAAGCAATTCTCTGCCTCAGCCTCCCGAGTGGCTGGGATTACAGGCATCCACCACCAGGTCTGGCTATTTTTTTATTTTTTATTTTTAGTAGAGACGGGGTTTCACCATATTGGCCAGGCTGGTCTTGAACTCCTGACCTTGTGATTCACCCACATTGGCCTCCCAAAGTGCTGAGACTACAGGTGTGAGCCACCACACATGGCCGGTGAATTTAAAATAAGCTAGAAATAACACTGGAAAACGTTACTCAGTGCACTGTAAGTTTTATTTGAGAATGTACATACTATGAAAGAAATACATGATATTTTATAAAATTAATACTATAATTCTCTGGTATTAGTAATAAAGTCTTAAGATGTGTTGATTGTTTTGACTTTTTAAAAATACTTTCATTTAAAATTAAAATACAAAATGAACATTGAAGACATTATGGTAAGTGACATAAGCCAGTCACAGAAAAGAAAAAAACTATGTGATTCCACTTATATGAGGTACCTAGAAGAGAAATGAAAGATCTTTTATAGAGATGGAAAGGAGAAGGGTAGTTACCATGGTCTAGGGGAAGGGGTAAATGGAGGGTTATTCTTTAATTAGTACAGTTTTAGTTTTTTTGGATAAAAATAGTTCTAGAGATGGATGGTGGCAGTGGTTGCACAACAATACAAATGTACTTAATGCCATTAAATTATACATTTAAATGGTTAAAATGGTAAATTTTTTATTATGTATTTTTTACCACAGCTTTTTAAAGTTTAAAAATATATTAAAAATTTTAAATAGAAAATGAGCCCATTGGAAGCATCAGTGTAAGATCCTAAGAAATAAAAATTAAATTGAGCTATAAAATAAAAATGTAAATATGCTTGTGTGTTAGTTTGTCTCCAAAAAGATCACCCTATAACCTTCTCTACATTTGACGTGTGATGTTTTCCCATTGAAAGTCTAGTCTAGACTTTGTTATTTGCTTGGCCATTAGCAGGAATCAGGTATGGTATTATGGAACATCTGAGGCTAAATCAAAGTAACGGTTGCTATTTTTCCTGAGGGTCAGGGGACACTTTCTAGTAGAAGCCAGCCTTGTGTACAATGGCTTACTGCCCTGTGGCTGCCATGTTATGTAAAGCCCAAGTCACATGGACTACTCTGGAAGATGAGACACCATCTCTAGTAAGACAGAGAGACCAAAGAGTATCAAGAGAAGAAGTCATCCTGGATGTGATTATCCAGCTCCACCCTATCAGTTCGACTCAGGCCATCACAGACAAACCGCCTAGAAGAGCCCTTCCTGAATTACTGACCCAAAAAATTGTGAGCAAAATGTAACAGTGGCCTAGACCACTAACTTCTGGGGTAGCTTGTTAGGCAGCAAATGGTAACTGCAACAGTAGCTTGTATGGTATCAATATTCTCTAGCAAAGATAAGATATATGGAAAAAAGATGCTTTTTTTCCCAATAAGATATATGGAAAAAAGATCCTTTTTCTTTTTTTCCCAATAAGATATATGGAAAAAACTTTGGGAGGCCGAGGCGGGTGGATCACGAGGTCAGGAGATCGAGACCATCCTGGCTAACATGGTGAAACCCCATCTCTACTAAAAATACAAAAAAATTATCCGGGCATGGTGGCAGGTACCTGTAGTCCCAGCTACTTGGGAGGCTGAGGCAGGAGAATGGCATGAACCTGGGAGGCAGAGCTTGCAGTGAGCCGAGATCGCACCACTGTACTCGAGCCTGGGCGACACAGCAAGACTGCCTCAAAAAAAAAAAAAAAAAAAAAAAAAAAAAAAAAAAAAGATATATGGAATAAAGATCCTTTGAATTTAAATATCTGCTCATGTTTTAAAATTATATACTTAGTTTTTTATATAAGTTTTAAAACATTGCTTGAATTAAAGCTTGAATAAAAATCCAATGGGGCCCATCCAGTCCTCTTTCTCCAGTGCAATGTAATTGATAAAATTAATTACTAAACTGGTATTTATTAAAAGTGCTGATTTTCAGCCACATATACAAAATTAACAATTTTTTGGAAAAAAATAATAGAAAAAACAAATGAAGGCCAATAAAGAAAGGCAGATTGCTACTGCAGTTCCTAGAAACTTTAATTCTAACCCTACACACAGTGTGCCTAATTACAGAATGGGATTATTTTTTGGTAAAATGATTTTCTATAGACTTGTTGCAGTTCTCAGTATAGGGGTAAAGAATATGAAAGGACTGCCATTTATATTTGTATTTGGTACTTGTATACAAATTTGGGGAAATATTTGGGCTATTCTAAATCTACTCTATTGCATGAAAATAATACTTCTTCTCCATCATCAATGCCAATATCTAACACTACTTATAAAGGAAAATCTCTGCTGAACTGGCTGCCATACAGCAGATAGATAAACTTACCACAGTGAGCTTCATCAGACCTATCAAAGCAGTCTGGCTTATAATCACAAACAAGGTGGGATGCAATGCACTTCTTGTCCCGACACAAAAAATCAGTGGTTTCTGGACAAATCTCAGAGATCTCTCCCACTAGAGAAAAACAAACAAACAAAAAAACCAAAAGCAGTATTTAGCCAATATTTTCATTAAAGATTCTGGTTAGGTATATTACAGATTTCAACAGTTGCCTAAGGTGGACTTCCCCAACTTCCTTTTTCTCAGTCCCACCATCAATGGTTCAGCAAGTTATACTGATTCTACTTCTGAAATACCTTTTATGCACTTTGATGGTGCTGAAAATCTCCTTGCCCATGATTCTCACGGATAAGATGCGCAAGTTTGTGTCCCGTAACTACCTGGAACCTGGTAAAGGGTGTGTGCAGCCTGCCACCAAATCCTACTCACTGTCAGCATGCACTGATGGGATTTCCTGGCCATTTGTGCTGCTCATAATGCCTCTGGTGATCTGGGTCTATAGCACAGACACGAACTTTAGCAGTATGTTCTCGTCTTGACTATTTTACATAAAGAAGATGTTCAACTTAACTAATTTTTTTGTTGTTCAAAGCAACTGTCTATTTCTGCTGAATTTTCACATGAACATACTGGCTTGTGGAGGTTTCATACTCTAGATTTTATTTTGCTTTTTCTGACTCCCATGGGGCAAGATTTTCCTTTTTATACACACAATTAAAGTGTCCATTGGCAAGTACAGAGAACTAACACTATCTTAGGCAAAAGAATGGAGTATTTAATACACATCCTTGTATAAAAAATAGTCGAGCCAGCAGACACCGTCAGCAAATTAATTGGCAGCAGATTTTAGGAAATGAATGTGTGTGTTTTTTTCCTAAAACTAAATAGCATGTATTGTGTCTTTTGCCATGATGATCTGAATTTAATTTGATATCACAGTCTAATTTTTATTTATAAGCCAATTTTTCTGCACTGAGCAAAATCCTGCTACCTCAGTTTGTGTTGTTTTGGTTTGTCATTTCCCTCTTCCACCTTGGCCTCCCTTCACCTCACCCCCACCCTACCCTCACCCTCCTAACCCCCATCCCCTGCCCCACTTGGCTGCTTCTGTAGGATTTGATGTTTCATTCTGTTTACATCAGTTTTAACGAGAGGTATGCCTGTACTTGCTTGTGCAGAAAACATCGTTCCAGATTCAATTGACTGGGTTTATGTCCCTTCACCTGGTTTTTAAGGTTATTTAAATGTCTAATGTATTTTATTGTAACAAACATTGTTTTCCCAACATTGCCTATTTCACTGGCACATCCACAGCCTAATTTAGAAAGAAAAATCAAACATTTTAAATGGACGAAGAAAAAAAGATAAAAAGATATTTTTTTCTTTCATAATTGAGATTGTATTGGTTGAGTACAGACATTTCAATTTGTACACCATTCTTAACACACGTACCAAAAATCTAAAAAGCTATATATTGTAATTCTCTTTTAAAGTTATTCCGACCGAATAGCATGTACACTACATATTCAAATTTTTGATCTTTCACAGCACAGTAACAAAGTTATTAGGAAAATAGGACTATCACAACCAAAGAGGCTACAGAGTGCCCACAATTCTGACAGGGAGAGCCAGGATCGAGGAGTAGTTTTCTTCAGGAAACAATTCTACTACAAAACAACATGGGAATAGAAGTACTTTAAAATGTTAACGACATTAGATACAGGATTGTGACTCCCTATCGCCATTTAATGTACTTTGTATTATAGGATATGAAAACTAATCCCTCATCTATGGAATGTTAAGCTGACACCCAAGGCAGTGAAAGCCTTCCATAATTCAATATCACACACTATTCTCTGGTTGTAACAAAAAATAAACAACCAGCGAATGATTTCACCTCTTAAAAGAAAGCATTTACACTTTAAAAATAGGATGAGATGGGATTCCCTCCTTCTTAAAAATGTTTCTGGAGCTACTAAACAACTTACATTTACAAAATAGCTGATAAAAATATTTCCCTGGATTATACCAGAAGGGAGACAGGGACCGCTGATAAGACATGGTACTTAGTATTAATCAGACTTGGCTTCTTTCTCTCCTGCTTCATCAGAGGCTGGACTCTCCGCAGTTTTCATTTCCCAGTTTTCTGCAGGTAACTTTTCTTTACTTTCTTGGTTAACCACTTAGGCCTGTTTTCCCTTTGCTCCCCTTTTCCCTTTTGTTTGTGCTTTTTTGTCTGAAGATGTATCCTTCGCTGCTGCCTTTTTCGGCTTCGCTTCCACTTTTGCAGGAGCAGGTTTACCTGACAACCGCGCTGATCTCCTGTTGGACTCTTCCTTTGGCGGCCCCTTTAGCGGAGCTCACCTTCCTCTTGGGCATCCTGACTCTGGAAGGGCATGTGCGCGGTGCCTGGCACTGCCGCTCCTCCTGCCCTCTGAGCTGCTGAGACCCCTGGTGGGGGATGGTGGGAGAACTGGATGGAACCGGATTGGGAGCCCGCCTTCTCCTCTGACCACAAAATTTTTTCAGTACACGGGATCTTAATAACCCATGTAATAATCCAAACTACTTCTTAGTAAATGCAAAGTACTCTTAACAAAAATCCTAACTCTGCAGGGAGGCCATTCATGACATTTGACTTCTTTGCATGGCCACACGCCTTTCCATAGTTGTACAGGTGGGGACTGAGGCTGATCATTACCTAGCACATAAATCCAAACCCCTAATAAAGACATTAAAAATCCTTTGTTCTTGGTTCCAGCTCAGTTTTCCAGTCTCATTTTTCTGTGCCTCTTAAGTACCTGCAATTGCTCTATATCCTATGACTGAAGGTTTCACAAATCTGTCCCTTGCTCTTCTTGTTTTCATGCATTCACAGGAGGTACTTCCTCGGTCTGCCCTGACTATTGCCCCCAGAGCCCCAGGTGCCCGTTCCCCAAACTTACCATTCAATGAAATGACTTCTCTTTCTCTACTTTTGTCTTGCCTTTCTCATTGCCATCTTTGCCCCAGGTGAGACACTCCTGTTTCATGCCACCTAAGTACCCATTTATTCCTATATTACAATTAGTATCATCACATATAAGAGCTATTTACACATGGCTGGCTGTCCCCCCAGACTCCAAGCTCCTTAGAAGCAAAAGTTTCTATTGTGTTCTCTTGGGCCTCACACAGAACCCGATATAAAGTTGGCTCTTTATAAATCTTGGTTATCATAATTTCGGAAACAATAGTTTCATCTAAAGGGGACTTAGAAAAGTGAATTGACATTGAATTTTTAGAGCAATTCATATATTTAAATATTATTTCATCAGATATGTAGTCAAATGATAATACTTCACAGATTCATAGTGACTTATATTAAAGGTTCACAATTTTATCAACTTCAACAAATTAAATTCAGCAGTTCCTTTGTTACATAGTGATTATAGGTTCAGAGGTGATGTACCTGAGGTGGAGGTAATTTTCTGACAGGCAGTACTTCCACAAATTAAAAAAAACACAACTCTACAGACTTGACTAAAAGTGCATATCCAGAGTCTTTGGATTATGCCCATAATACAATAGATAAAACCTGTATGACATCCAAAACCAATTTACCAGTAAAATTTAGTGTATACAAATATGAAGACTGAAGAGAGAACATCTAAGACAACAGCAAATGGTCCAATTATGGGCATTAACAAGACGACAACTTAAAGGTCATGTTTACTGAGTAGTTTAGGAATTTTGCCACATAATTTTAATTAACACTAGTGAGAATTTACAGTTAACCCTAGGGCAGTATGTGGACATTTTTTCCTTATGCAAGTCTATGCATTTGAGATTATTTTATTTTTCCATGCCATAGGATGTAAAGCCATATAATTACTCCACAGGGGAAATGTGCTTTGACTCACTCTAAATAATTGGTTCTTTGGTTTTTATTTTAAAAAATGGCTAAAATAGACAACATCTCTAAATAAGGCTTCTTTTCCTTGATAATATAGAATAGCAGAGCCATCAAGAGAAATAAAGTGATGCTTTGAATTGCAGTCAACTGAACAATGACTAGAATATCTATGAAATATTAGGTGTCCAAAGGAAAAAAAAAAAAAGCCTCACATATCTTTTTTAAGACAAGAATACAGTAAATTGAAAAGATCAATTTTTTTAATGAAAGACTCTTTTGCATGTGTTTAGCCATTTTGTATTTTTTATTCAGCCAAAATGGTAATGATAAAGGCAATAACTATTCACCTGGTTATCAAATATATGAAATGAAAGATATCTCACATATTCCATATTTGATGATACAAGAATGGATAGAACATTGGTGCTCATAATAAAAGCTGAAAATAACCTGGCTAGCAGATTATGGCATATGAAAAACTAGAATATTTACTTTGCTATAAAAAGACTGACAAATAGAGATCTAAAGACGTAACTAAAACATGAGAAACTGAAAGATCCTATGAAGGCCCTGGAAACCAATGCAGCCATAAGGAAAGAAAATTTAATCCAGTAAGAACATAAGGTATATATAGCACTAATCTACTGTAGATATAAACAAACTCTCACCAACCTGAAAGTGACACCAATTGGAAACTAGTTCCATTTTACTTTGAAACAAAACTTACAAATCCTCGACTCCATAAATTTCAATTTGGATTAAAATAATTTTGTACACAGAGCTCATTACACTGAACTAGATACAATCATTCTATAGATAATATTTATGAAGAAACACTTGTTTTATTACTTTCTTAAGCTGAGGGCATTCAATATGCTCTGAGATTCCAGACAGCAAGTTTCACATGGGCATGTGTTTCTAAGCACCTTTGTTTTTCACATAACCACACGAAGAATATTAAACATAAAATGGGCATAATCCCTGCTTTTGAAGACCATGTTATTTAGTTGACAAATCCACATATTCAACTTTGGAATCAACTGAAAAGAAACAATTGGAGTTTTTAAGGCTACTATGTATCTGTGGAAGATCTAGTGAAATTCCAAGTGCAAGAGAAATTTCCCATGGAATACGGTGAATCAGGAAACATATCTAAGAAAAGTCTTAAGCAAGTAAACATCTAGATGCATTGAAAGCATGAAAGGAGTTTAGACCACAACAAAGAATTTTAACTATCAAAGACTCAAAGACGTCCATGAGTGAGCAGGAGTTAAAAACACTGATCAAAACAAAACAAAACAAAACAAAACAAAACAAAACACTGATCAGACTTACAAAGGTATGTTGTTCTGTGAAGTATTGAGAAACTAAGTCTTTTGGTTCTGAAAATGCAGGTTGACATTTGATTTAATGTGATAAGTAAATGGAAACCTCGGAGTCTTTAAAATATATTTTATTATAATAAGAATTTAAATAGATAATGTAGAAAAAAAATCTCTCCTCTTTACAAAATGTCTTTAACATTTTGTCACATTTTTCTTTTTAAAATTTTTTGTAAGTCGGTTATACACTTGTAATCATATACACAATATTTTCTCCACTTCTTTATATTTATATCATATTTCATCTGATTTTCAAAGTAATCACTAATGTCTATAAAATATAATGAAAACTGAATATACCCTTACTTTAGTTAACAATTCCATTATGACGTTATTATAGAGTTTTCACATTATTTTACATTTAATCAAAACCACATTTAGCTTCTTCATAATTGGAAGTATTTATGTAAGACAGACTCCTAAAATGCCATTATTGGGTATAAAAATGTATTGATGAATTTGTGTCTTTTAGGGCCTCTGATATCAATAAAATTGCTTTTCAAAAAAGCTACACTGATTTATTATTTTTAAAAAATTAATTTCAATAGCCTTGGGGTGGAAATGGTTTTGGTTACATGATGAATTGTATAGTGATAAAGTCTGGGCTTTCAGTGCAACTGCAATACAAATAGAGTACATTATATGCATCAGGCAGTTTTTCATCCCTCGACCTACTCTCTCAGCCTCCCTCTTCCTGAGGTTCCAGTGTTCTTCATCCCACTCTGTATGCCACTCCATATATCCATAGCTTAGTTCCACTTATATATGAAAACATGCAGTATTTGGTTTTCCATTCCTGAGTTACTTCGCTTAAGACATTGGCTTCCAGTTCCATCCAAGTTGCTGCAACAGACATTGTTTCATTATTTTGTATGCCTGAGTAGTATTTCATGGTGTATATATATCACATTTTCCTTATCCACTCATGGGTTGCTGAGTTCTTAGGCTGATTCTGTATCTTTACAGTTGTGAACTGTGCTGTTGATAAACCTACACAATTTTATTTTAGATTCACAGGGTACATGGCACAAGTTTGTTACATGGGTATATTGTGTGATGCTGAGGTTTGAGATACAAATAATCCTGTCACCTAGGTAGTGACCTTGTCATCAAAAGTTAGCATGTCAGTCCTTGCCCTCCTCCCTCCCTCCTCTCATCAGTAGTTCCCAGTGTTTATTGTTGCCATCTTTATGTCCATGAGCACTCAAGGTTTAGCTCTCATGTTAAGTGAGAAAACGTGGTATTTGGCTTTCTGTTCCTACGTTAATTCACTTAGGATAATGGCCTCCAGGTACATCATGTTGCTGCAAAGGATATATCATTCCTCTTTATGGCTGTGTGTTATTCCATGGTGTATAATATGTACATTTTCTTTATCCAATTCACTGTTGATGGGCATGTAGGTTGATTCCATGTCTTTGCTGTTGAGAATGGTGCTATGAAGAGCATATACATACATGCATCTTTTTTTTTAGTAGATTTATTTTCTTTTGAATATACATCAAGTAATGGGATTACTGAGTTGAATGGTAGTTCTAAATTCTTTAAGAAATCTCCAAACTGTTTTCCACAGTGGCTAAACAAATTTACATTTCCACCAGCAGTATATAAGCATTACTTTTTCTCTGCAACCTCACCAGCATCTGTTATTTTTTGGCTTTCTAATAGTAGCCATTCTGACTGATGTGAAATGGTATCTCATTGTGGTTTTAATTTGTATTTCTCTGATGACTGGTGAAGTGTAACATTTTTCATGTTCATTGGCCATATGTATGTCTTCTTTTGAGAAGTGTCTGTTCATGTCCTTTGCCCACTTTTTAATGTTTTTTTTTTTTTTGTTATCAACTTCAGTTGCTTATAGATTCTGAATATTAGACCTTTGTTGCATGCATAGTCTGTGAATGTTTTCTCTCATTCTGTAAGTTGTCTGTTGACTCTGTTGATAGTTTCCTTTGCTGTGCAGAAGCTCTTTAATTAGGTCCCATTTGTCAATTTTTATTTTTGTTGCAATTGCTTTTGAGGACTTAGACATAAATTCTTTCCCAGGGTCAATGTCAAAAATGGTGTTTCCTATAGTTTTTTTTTTTTTTCCTAGGATTCTTATAGTTTGAGGTCTTCCATTAAATCTTTAATCCATTTTGAGTTACTTTCTGTATACGGTAAAAGGTGTGTGACCTTATTTTGGGTTCTGTTGGTCTATGTGTCTATTTTTTGTACCAGTACCATGCTGTTTTGGTTAACGTAGCCTTATAATACTATTTGAAGTCAGGTAATGTGATGACTCTAGCTTTGTTCTTTGCAGTTAGGATTATTCTGGCTATTTGGGCTCTTTTATGGTTCCATATGGATTTTAGGATAGTGTTTTCTAATTTTGTGAAAAATGATATTTGTTGTTTGATAGGAATAGCATTGAATTTCCTGAATTATTTGGGCAGTATGGCCATTTTAATGATACTGACTTTTCCAATCCATGAACATGGAATGTTTTTCCATTTTTTTGTGTTATTTATAGTTCTTCTTGTAGATATCTGTCACCTCCTTGGTTAGATGTATTCCTAAGTTTGTTTTGTTTATTGTTATTTTATTTTATTTTTTTAAGTGTGTGGCTATTATAAATGGGATTGTGCTCTTTAGCTCTCATCTTGAACCTTATTTGTATATATAAATGCTACTATTTTTTGTACATTGTTGTGGATCAGTTACAGGGTCCTTCTGGAAGAGTCTTTTGGACTTTCTAGGTATAGAATCCTATCATCAGCAAAGAGAGATAATTTGACTTCTTACCTTATTTGGATGCCTTTTCGTCCTTTCTCTTACCTCATGGCTCTGGCTAGGACTTCCAGAAACTTTTCTATAAAATTGTTTTTTGTTTGATTGATTTTTTTTAGCTTTTTAATACATGAATTTTCCTTGTGATATATCTGTTTTGACTTGTTGATAAATTATCTTTGGACAGTTTTTAAGGTAGGCATCTCTCAAAAGTTTTGAATTTACAAGCAAAAGTTAACCTCTAGTTAGACCTGGTAATTCTGGAGAGTAAACACTGATTGCTATTGAGCAGTGCAAATATGTTGACCAAGATAATGATCTGAACCCCAGTTCTTATAAAAGCTGTAATCTTTAATAAGTCATTTAATGTGATTTCTAAATAAGAATAATAAGAATAATCACTCTCTCATACAAAGTATAGTGTGTTTATATCTAGTGATGCCAACAATTTAGAACCTTCCATTTATTCATGCCAGAAACATGTATCGAGCAACTATCAGACACTATGGAAAATACTGAGATAGCTCTCACCTTCAAGGAATTTATGATCCAGTAATGAAAAGTTATTAGTAAAACAGTATATTTAGTGCTATAATTGAATATATTTATGAGTTGTTGTCAGAAGACAATAAAAGTAGCCCTAGTTTGTACTGGTGTGTTAATATAAATTGTTGATGACATTTCGAATTACCTATCATCCTAGCGGGTCATTTAACCAAGTAGAATAATAGGCCAGACACTCAATAGAAAGGGATCAATTCCTTTTTGAGTTTCTTATTTATAAAATTCCATTCTTCTCAGTTTCCTTATAAAGCAAGTTTGGCAACCTGTTGCAAATAAATATGACTAGAAGATTCACACTTATGTGAAGGAAGAACAACATTTGAGAAAATAAACGGGACATATATTTTGGGAAGATCATGCACCCAAATGTCTCTTCACAGATGAACTACTTATTTCACTCGGTTGCTCTCTTACTCTAGAAGGAACTATCAGAGGCAAGTTTGCAAATAAAAGGACATCTCAGCACTGCCAATGATTTGATATCACATGACCAGTATTTTCAAATATCTAGAACATACACATAATAGAATATTTTCGATTCACCATGATAATTTAAGTCTATCTTAAGTTCAAAAGAATTAGGTTTAAAGGTCAATGCACATATCAGGCAATTAATAGCAACATGTCTGAAACTGTAACCTTAGTGATCTCAGTGACAGCACACTTCAGTTTGCATCAAAATTATCAGAGGTGTTATCAGAGTTACTGGACCATGTATTAGTGTACAGAAACAGTTTAGAAAAAATATTTTAAAATGTGATTTCACTGGCAATACACAGAGGCAAGGTGCATGCTGAAAGGAGTATTTCCTGAAGTTTGACTTTTCATATTTTAAATAAAAAGATGACTTCATAAACTGTATGTATACTTGTTTGAAAGAAAAGCATATATACCAAACTATCTTTCCTGACATGAAACTCATTTTATCTTTAATATTTTGTGTATGGACATATTTTAAATATCCAGTTTTTAAGGACATAGCCATGGGCAAGGACTTCATGTCTAAAACACCAAAAGCAACGGCAGCAAAAGCCAAAATTGACAAATGGGATCTAATTAAACTAAAGCGCTTCTGCACAGCAAAAGAAACTACCATCAGAGTGAACAGGCAACCTACAGAATGGGAGAAAATTTTTGCAATCTACTCATCTGACAAAGGGCTAATATCCAGAACCGACAAAGAACTCAAACAAATTTACAAGAAAAAAACAAACAACCCCATCAAAAAGTGGGCAAAGGATATGAACAGACATTTCTCAAAAGAAGACATTCATACAGCCAACAGACATATGAAAAAATGCTCATCATCACTGGCCATCAGAGAAATGCAAATCAAAACCACAATGAGATACCATCTCACACCAGTTAGAATGGCCATCATTAAAAAGTCAGGAAACAACAGGTGCTGGAGAGGATGTGGAGAAATAGGAACACTTTTACACTGTTGGTGGGATTGTAAACTAGTTCAACCATTATGGAAAACAGTATGGCGATTCCTCAAGGATCTAGAACTAGATGTACCATATGACCCAGCCATCCCATTACTGGGGATATACCCAAAGGATTATAAATTATGCTGCTATAAAGACACATGCACACGTATGTTTATTGCAGCACTATTCACAATAGCAAAGACTTGGAATCAACCCAAATGTCCATCAGTGACAGACTGGATTAAGAAAATGTGGCACATATACACCATGGAATACTATGCAGCCATAAAAAAGGATGAGTTTGTGTCCTTTGTAGGGACATGGATGCAGCTGGAAACCATCATTCTTAGCAAACTATCACAAGAACACAAAACCAAGCACCACATGTTCTCACTCATAGGTGGGAACTGAACAATGAGATCACCTGGACTCGGGAAGGGGAACATCACACACCAGGGCCTATCATGGGGAGGGGGGAGGGGGAGGGATTGCATTGGGAGTTATACCTGATGTAAATGACGAGTTGATGGGTGCTGACGAGTTGATGGATGCAGCACACCCACATGGCACAAGTATACATATGTAACAAACCTGCACGTTATGCACATGTACCCTAGAACTTAAAGTATAATAATAATAAAAAAATAAAAAATAAATAAAAAAGAAGAAGAAAAAAAAAGAAATATGAAAGCTGGCTCATGACCTCACTTTATCCTCAAAATTTAAGTTAAGGATAAAGTGAGGTTATGACGTATACCCTGCTCCTATAACAGTGCTTGATGTACTACAGGCAACAAGCAAATAACTACGTACTTTTTTTAAAAAGTATTTAAAAATTGTGGTAAAATATATAGAACATAAAATTACCTTCTTAATCACTGTTAGGAGTACAGTTCAGTAGCCTTAAGTACATTCACATTGTTCAACCATCACCATCATCATCATCCATCTCCAGAATTTCCATCTTGCAAAACTGCAATTCTGTACCTGTTGACAATAACTCGTCGTTTTCTCCTTCCCCAGCCCCTGATGTCCACCATTCTACTTTCTGTCTCTGTGAATTTTTCTACTGTGGGTGCCACACGTGAGTGGAATCATACAGTATTTGCCCATTTGTGACTGGTTTATTTCATTTAGCATAATGTATTCAAAGCTTATCCTGTTGTAGCCTGTGTCAAAACTTCTGTGAAAACTTGTTTTTTTCCAGGCAGAATAATATTCTATTGTATGCATATACCACACTTTGTTTATCTGTCAGTGGACAGTTGAGTTGCTTTTGCCTTTTGACTATTGTGAATAATGCTGCTATGACATTAGTGCACAAATATCTGTTCAAATCCCTGCTTTCAGTTCCTTTGAATATAAGCCAGAAGAGGAACAGTTTGATTATATGGTAATTCTATTTGTAATTTTTGTAAGAACCACCACATTCTTTTCCATAGCAGCTCTATCATTTTACAATCCCACCAAAAGTGCATGAGGGTTCCATTTTCTCCACATCTTCACCAACACACGTATTTTCTGTTTTTTTTTTTTTTTTTTTTTTTTTTTCCATAGTAGTCATTCCCATGGGTGTAAGATGTTATCTAATTTTGGTTTTCATTTGTATTTCCCTAATGATTAGTGATGTTGAACATCGTTTCATGTGCTTATTGGACATTTGTGTATGTTCTTTGGAGAAATATCTACTTAAGTCTTTTGCCCATTGATTAGTCAGGTTACCTTTTTGTTATTGCTTTGTCAAGTTTTAAGCAATCATTTTTAAAAAATGAGTAAAGAGATGAATGTGAACAGTAGGATCACTCTTTTGCTTTGTCATTGAGCAGCTAATAAAATATAAATACATATGCAGTTATAAATATAGAAACATTTATAAATTTATCCTATTCCCAATGTACATCCAAAGAGATTTGAATAAAAGTGTCCAAGTTTTAAAAATCTCTTCATCAAGTAGTCAAGTCTTTGTTTGCTATAATCTCATTAGTAACAAAATATTCTTTGCTCTAAGACATAGCTTTTCTTTTTAATCTACCATACATTTCGACACAGTCTTTTGAACAATGTCTTCTGCCATCCTTTTCATTCACCAACTGATGTTGTTCCCTGGTGTCATTACAGGGAATAAGCCCATTGTAAGTTACCGATTTTAATATCATTTACTAATATTATTTTATAACTTTAAAAAGTAAATGATAATATAAAATATTATTTGTGCTTTCTCAAAGAAGCATTTTGTTCTTAAAAGACTGCCGGCCAAGGATGAAAACAAACAAACAAAAAAAATTAGAACTTTCAACATTTCCTATACATCAAGAACTGTTCTGTCAACTTTGTATATTTTATTTTATCTTGGCAAAATCATACTAGAACCCATTTTATAGAACTAAGGGTGTAACAGGGCAGGAAATTAAGAATCAAGGAGGAAAAAGAAACCTAGAAAAATGAATGTTATATAACATTTATTAAATACCAAACATGTACTGAAAATTTTGCATTCATCAGCTCATTAAATGTTTATGCACCACTTCATATAGGAAGTTCAGTATCACTGTTTATCACATGAGAAATATGAGGCTCAGAAAGATTTGTTAAATTTAACCCAGTCACACAGTTGTGGCAGATTTTGCTGAGGGATTTTAAGGTTTCATTTAAAAACATTTTAAACTTTCTTTAAATTTTCCTTTTTGTAGCTTTGTTAACAATTACAAAATAAAGAATATAAGGTAAAAATATTAATCTTGAGTCCCAGTGTCAATAATAATCCTCAGTTCACAGCAAACCTATTGAATTCTGAAGGCGTGATTGAAATACTATGTCAAAAGTATAGTAAAGATTAAATTGTTACACAGCCCCTAAATATAAGCAAGTTCAATGGAAAGGGTCAAAGACAATATTATGCTGTGATTAGACTTGTTTGTATTCATTTTATGCAGAAAAACATAACCTGTTCATTCTTTGACCCTGAAATTTGCACATAAATTGAAAATTATGTAACTGTGTTCTGCAGTGACCTGTCTACATCAATAATAGGCAAGAAAGGCTAATTAAAAGGTCTCGATCTGATTGCTCAGCTTCTCAAAATCTCTTCTTCTTCATTAAAGCCCATTAATGTTATCAAAATCAGAGAGATTCTAAAACCTCATGTTTGGGAAAGTTGTATTTCCTTTAACGTGGGATTGTTTTTCTTTTATTGCACACATCAGTGATGATTATTGATGCCGCTCCTCTCCTCACTTTGAGAGTGGGACCTAAAAAGATCAATAATAGATGCAATTAATAGATAATATTCATTTTAGTGCACATACCTTCAATAAATCAAGGGCATTTTTGCGAAAGATTGGGGGATGATGGGTCAGAAAAGTGAAGAAACAATTGTGGAAGCCATCGTTGGGGAGAGTAAGGTCCAAGGATCTCAGCAGTAGATGTGTATGGAAATTTGCTCCAATGAGCTGCCCACTAGATGCCTGTCCCCGCCAAACTTGCATCTCTAGGTGTCTTAGTACAGCATTCAATCCCAAGTGGAATAGTCCTGTCATTCTGTCTTTGATCAGTTGTCTATCCTTAGGTCAATTAGCCATGTAATATCATCTTGAGATACAGGATAATGAGTATTTCAGGGCTCTTTTCTGTCCCTCTCTGAGCTACACCCTTCCTCACTTGGCAAGGGGTGTGTCCAGCTAAGAGGACACACCCACTCAGAGACATGCTCCCTTTTCCAGGTCCAGGATCTCAGGTTTCTGTGGTTCACGTCTACCTCAGAGGTCTTTGTAGGCCTCTTCCCCAGCTCTGTCCTCTGTCAGATGAATTGCGCTGCTGGTGTGCTTACTCCAGGCTGGTGGAGTGGCTAAGCAATGACTGTGGATTTGAGGCATTTGTATGTGAACAGGTTAGACATGGATTTACAACCATAGCCTGAGTGGTCATCTTGAACCAGGATACACATTCATTTTGTGTTTACTTTGGACACCATTCCAGGCTACACATAATAGCACTTATTTTACAAGACTCTAGCTATGTTTTTTTATTCATATGACATGTTCTTACACAATGAACGTAGAACATTCGTGAGTCTTTCTTGGAGGTATGTACCCTTCAGAAATACATCTCTACATTTCAACATATGCTTCCAAACTCTCCATCTCATTAACCTAACTTCTTTGTCAAATTAAAAAAAAAATGTTTTCTACTGAAAAACATTCATGTTTTTATTTTTTCCAGGTATTCCAACATCTCATTTTTTAGAATCAATGGTACTAAACTCTTAGCTCTATATAATTCTTGATTTTTCCATTCCAGTGGAAACATACATTCAGAGATGGGAATGCCTAGGCCTTGAAATGCATTACAAGAATATGTTTTAACCTGTTAGTGCTCAACAATATTAATAGAATTTTAATCTTACTTTTTACCTCATAAGAGGAATATATTATTGCATAGCTGAAAATGATACTCTTATATTACTTTTTATAGAAATTTTTATACTTGCATTTATATATTTTAAAGGCTACAAGAGAATAGTCAATGAATTAACTAAGTATCTTCAAGGTAATATTCAAAACTCCATAAAATTTTAAAGATCCAAAGTAATTGAATGATATCTTTCAAAGTTACTTGGGGGATTTTACAAATGGGAAAATAGAAATATGGCCTGTTGGCTCTTAGTTGAGTGACTATTGTGCTACTCTAGAGTAGTTGGAAATAAATAAATAAATAAACTCAATAATTGTTGACTTGCTTGGTCATGAAGTGGCATCATTGTTTGGGGCAAAAACCTGGGGTTCATTGTCTCACGCCAGAGAAATTGTGGATGCAGACACACAAGAAGTGAGTTTAAGGGTGGAGGTTTAGTAGGCAAAAGAAAGAGAAAAAAGAATAGCACTCTCTCTTGCAGAGAGAGAGGGACTCCCAAGTGGGACTTCTAGTTTTGTGCTGAAATGCATCAGATTTCATAGATAAGCTTGAGGAGTCAGTGTCTGATTTACACAGGGCCCAAGAGATTGGTCGGACCAGGTGTGACATTTGCATAGCACATGAAGAAGCTGGTCATCCCACCCTAATCTTTTATTATGCAGATGGTGTCTCTACCTGGCCATCACCATGTTGTCTGTTCGTTACTGTACACATGGTTGACAAAAGGAAAGTTGGAGCTGCCATGTTGAACATGCCTGGCTCCCAAGTAACCCTTTTCTATTGGCACGGTTGCCAGCATTCACCTGTGCAGGCTTCTAGTTTGCCTTTCTATGTCTGCAGCTGAGTTTTACAGGCTGCTCTTTGTTGGAAAGGAAATGATTTGGGGGCTGCTTTTATTAAAAGGGAAATCTTACCAAGGACTCTCTGGCCCTAACATTTTCAAACTCCATCAGAATAAATCAACTTTATCACCAATATAGCCAATTAAACACATATCCTTACTGTGCATTATTGTTTTGAATTATTGCTTCAATGTAAATCCTAAGCAAAAGCTATCTGAACAAAGGAAATAATCATCTCCCAAGACAAAAGTAAGATGCTCAGTTGAACCTGCCTCCTTTTGCCATTCCCTATCAGATATATATGACATTGATGCTTTATTGTACAAATTTCATTTTACACCTCACCTTCAGTAGAGTGGAGATAAGCCAGGAGCAATGTGTGCACTCCCCTCTCAATATAGAAATTAGAAAATATTAATTAGGACTAAACACATAACATATCTCATCAATCATGCTTTTCTTCAAGTTAGAGTTAAATTCAGCATGTGAAAAGGTACCCTTAATGAAGGGCCTCTTTTTAATGAGGATTACAGTTTCCTGGTCTGATTTCTTTTCTTTCTTTGCAATTTTATATCTCATACTAAATTCACCTTTCTCAACAAGAGCATTTACTATTTCAATACTCCTTATTGCTGTGACCCAATTCTGGTTTGTTTACCTTTGCTTTCTGCCTCATTTCATCACGTACCATGGGCCTCCTTGTCTATGTAACAACCAGTAAATTGCTTCGTTAGCTGTGTTTATATAGAGTATCAAAGTCACCAAATACATCACATTTCAGAAATTATCTTGGGCAATGACAATAATTATCACACAGACTCTTTATCCTCTGAAAGGTTTTCAATGGTTGAGAGCTTTTTTAGCAACCATTTTTACCTGTAAAATAATCTAAGAATCATTTTAACCAAAGTATTTTAAATTCATTAAATGTAGGAATTAGCCTAGTACTAATAGCATGTTTAGAATGTATGTGGTGTTTCAGATAGCCACCTATTCTCACTGCAGTGGTGAAGCCAGCCCAAGCAGTTTTACCAAATTTAAACACAGTTCCATAAAATATTATTTGATCACTCAAAAGATATCTGTGTTTTGTGCTAGTATTGAGTATATAGTGATGATTATAATACAGTTTCTTCCTTTAAGGATCCTTCATTTTCTTTCAGAATGGGCATGTTTAGTTTATCTGTTACAGAGTAAAGAAATCAAATAGAAAATGCACCATTGTATAGCATTTCAATATCATGTGCTATAATTAGGATATCTGGAGCCCCAGAAGAGCCAGATGGATAGATGGGTCTGAGGCAGGTCAGATAATTCTTCATGGAAGGAACAGCACCTAAGGTGTGAGTTATAGGAGTCCATATTTGAGTAGGATGAGAGAACATATGGATTTTGTTGGCTGAGGGTAAAGACTGTGGTGCCAAAGCATGAATTCTGGCTTGGCTATTAAGTAACTACATGAAATTAGGTAAGCGAAATAGTAAGAATTCTAGTACCTGCTTCACGAAGCTGTTTGGAGAATTATATGAGTTAATATGTTAATATGTAACGTGCTTAAATTGAATAAGGCATGTAATAAATTCTCCATAAGTGCTAGTGTCACCGTCATCATCGTCACATCCTTATCATATCAGGCTACTGCTATAACAAAATAGATCCAAAAAAAAAATTCATAATCCAGGAAGTGTATCTCCTGTTCCCTTTACAGTAGGTGTCATGTAAACAGATTGGTGAGGCGGCTTTTCTGTTGTATTTACTCAGGGACCCAGGCCTTCAATCTGTGGCCTTCGAGGTCCATCCCGCTGATCATGACTTTTCCATCCACGTGGAGAGGTACAGAACATGGGGAACAGTGTGCAGAAGTCTGTGTGGCCTCACCTGGATGTGTGCACATTACTTCTACTCACATTCCGTGGGTTAGAACTCAGCCTTATGAGCTCACCTAGTAGCAAAATGAGCTGATAAAGTGCCTGTGTGAGCAGCCACAGCCCAGAAACAAGCATGTGCTATAGAAGCGTGACCACAGGACCTGAAATAACCATTCTTCTCTACCACGTGGCTGAGGAGGGACAAATGCATGAAAGAAGATGGTTTGCATCTCCGGACCATACATGGATGGTTATCCTGAGATTGCTCATGAGTCAAGGAGTAGAGAATGATAAATAAATTAGGAGGCAAAGAAAGAAGATAGTGTGTGAATTTTCAATCCTGTTTAGTATGTCTGATATGTTGCAGAGAAATCTCACAGAAAATGTACAATAAGTGTTTAGATCTCAGCAAAAGGAACAGGTTGCCATTGTAGACATCAGGCCATCAGCCTCCAGATAGCAGTTAAAATCAAGTGGGGCTACAAAGGAAAATGAGTTGGGGGTCACAGTTTGTTTTTCTAGAATTTAAAAGTCTGGACTGGAAAAGGAACCAAAAGAGGAGAAGGAAGGTTGAGACTTTGACAGAGTACCAGGAATACCATGCCAAAGAGCTTAAGGAATTGAGGTTTCAAAGCAGAAGGCATTTTCGGCATATCAGCAGCAGCAATAAATCCAGAATGGGAAGGGTTGACATTTATTTTAAAATGGTAATTAGGACATCATTAGATATTTAAGCAAGGGTTCTTTTAGTGCAGTAGTAGAAACTGCTAAGAAGCAAGGAGTGAATGATGACTTCTGAATCACTAAAGCACTGAAAGTGTTTCCTTTTGTGTAACAGCATAGTGGTCCTTGTCAGGTATACCAGTTCTGAGTTTTGTTCTTGTGTTGCTTTAATTTCTTGTTATCTCTTCTTCCTTCTTTCTAGGCCTTCTAAACAGGCTTTTTTTGGGGGGGGGGAGGAGCAGTCTGAAACTGTAAACCAGTGATTTGAAGTATGCATAGCCTAGGGTTCAGCAATCAATTGTTCTAAAATTATATGAAGAATTCATTTTATTTATTTATTTATTTTTTTAAATTATTATACTTTAAGTTCTAGGGTACATGTGCACAATGTGCAGATTTGTTACATATGTATACTTGTGCCATGTTGGTGTGCTGCACCCATCAACTTGTCAGCACCCATCAGCTCGTCATTTGCATCAGGTATAACTCCCGATGTCATCCCTCCCCCCTGCCCCCTCCCCATGATAGGCCCCGATGTGTGATGTTCCCCTTCCCGAGTCCAAGTGATCTCATTGTCCAATTCCCACCTATGAGTGAGAACATGTGGTGTTTGGTTTTCTGTTCTTGCAATAGTTTGCTGAGAATGATGATTTCCAGCTGCATCCATGTCCCTACAAAGGACACAAACTCATCCTTTTTTATGGCTGCATAGTATTTCATGGTGTATATGTGCCACATTTTCTTAATCCTGTCTGTCACTGATGGACATTTGGGTTGATTCCAAGTCTTTGCTATTGTGAATAGTGCCGCAATAAACATACGTGTGCATGTGTCTTTATAGCAGCATGATTTATAATCCTTTGGGTATATACCCAGTAATGGGATGGTTGGGTCAAATGGTATTTCCAGTTCTAGATCCTTGAAGAATCACCATACTGTTTTCCATAATGGTTGAACTAGTTTACAATCCCACCAACAGTGTAAAAGTGTTCCTATTTCTCCACATCCTCTCCAGCACCTGTTGTTTCCTGACTTTTTAATGATCGCCATTCTAACTGGTGTGAGATGGTATCTCATTGTGGTTTTGATTTGCATTTCTCTGATGGCCAGTGATGATGAGCATTTATATATGAACAAGCTTTGGATGCCAAAAATGTTTAGCTTCAATTTCCATTGAATGTGGAATGTTGTCACTGGAATGGCAAATATTATTCTCTAGGATATTAAAATTGCATATTTAAAAATATATGTGAAGGGTATGAGATAAATTCATATTTATCAATTATTAAATTTAGAAGTCAGAAAATCATGATGAGAACAGAAATAAATGAAATAGGGAATGATAAAAAAATTAAAAAGATCAAAAAAACTACAAGTTTGTTTTATGAAAAGACATACAAAATTAACAAACATTTAGCTAGACTTAGAAAGGCCAGATAACAACATAAATAAAATTATGAATGATATTACCACTGTTACCACAGAGATACAAAGGATCATATGATTCTACTATTAACAAATGTATTCTAACAACTTTGATAACCTGAAAGAAATAGATAAATTCCTAGTAACATACGTTCTACCAAGACTGAGTCATGAAGAAAGAGAAAATCTGAACAGACCAATAATGAGTAAAGAGATTGAATCAGTCATCAAAAACTCTTAACAAAGAAAGCCCAGGACTAGATTGCTTGACTGGTGAATTTTATCAAATTCTTCTTTTAAAAAAGATTGATGACAATTCTTCCCAAACTTTCACAAATAATTGAAGAGGAGGAAATACTTCCAAGTTCATTTATGTGACCCACATCACTCTGATATCAAAGTCAGATAAGAACACTACAAGAAAAAAAAAATACAGACAAATATTCCTGATAAACATCCATGCAAAATCCTCAGCAAAGCTCTAGCAAACAGAACTTAACAGCACATTGAAAGGATCATATACCATGATCAAGTGTGATTTATTCATGAGATTCAAAGTTGATTCAACGTAGGTAAATCAAGAAATGTGGTACACCGCATTAACTGACGAAGGATAAAAATCATACAATCATTTCAATAGATGGAGAAAAAGCATCTGACAAATTTCAACATCTTATGATGAAACCTGTCAACAAATTTAGGTATAGAGGGAATGTAACTCAATATAATAAAAGCCATATGTGAAGTTCAATAGTGAAAAAGAAAAATATTTTTCCTCTAAGATCAGGAACAAAGCAAGAATGCCCACTCTTACTACTTTTATTTAAAACAGTACTGCAAGTCCTTGCCAGGGAAAATAGATAAGAAAAGGAAATAAAAAAGCATTCAAATTTGAAAGAAAAAGTAAAGTTGTCTCTGTAGATGACATGATCTTATATA
This sequence comes from Papio anubis, assembly GCF_008728515.1. Taxonomy (NCBI): domain Eukaryota; kingdom Metazoa; phylum Chordata; class Mammalia; order Primates; family Cercopithecidae; genus Papio; species Papio anubis. The sequence goes on from NC_044986.1 coordinate 106,575,663, forward strand.
TATAAAACCCTAAAGAATCCACAAAAAAAACCTGTTAGAATTATTAAACAAATTTTGTAAAGTTGCAGGATATACAAAAATCAACTTGCAAAAATCAGTAGTGTTTCTTCATGATAAAAATAAACTATATGAAAAAGAAATTAGGAAAACAAACCCATCTATTAAAGAATCAAAAACAGAAATTTAAGCAGAGGTGAAATATATGCATACTGAAAAGTTAAAAAAAAATCCTGAGAGAAATAGGAAAAGGGACAAATAACTGGGAAGAAATCCCATTTTCATGAATTGAAACATTGATATTGTTAAAATGTCTATACTACCCAAAGTGATCCACACATTCAATGCAATCCTCATCCAAATTCCAATGTCGTTTTCCACAGAAAAAAAAAAAAAAAAAAAAACAGTCCTAAAATTCATACCAAATTCCAAAATACCCTGATTAGACAAAGCACCCTCAAGAAAAATAAAGCCAAAGGCATCATGTTTCCTGATTTCAAAACATATTACAAAGCCACAGTAATGAAAACAGTGTGGATACTGGCATTAAAACCAGGCCCACAGACCAATGGAACATAATCAAGAGCCCAGAAATAAGCCCATACATGTAGGACTAACTAATTTTGGACAAGGGTACCAAGAATATACAATGAAAAAAGAACAATCTCTTGAGCAAATGGTACTGGGAAAACTGAATACTCACATGCACAAGAATGCAATTGAACATTTATCTTACAAACAAAAAAAATCAACTCAAATGGATTAAACCTAAACATAAGACCCAAATGGTAAAACTCCTAAAAAATGATAGGGGAAAATTTCCTTGACATTGATCTTGGCAATAAATTTTTGGATGTCAACCCCTAATGTCAGGCAACAAAAACAAAAATAAACAAGTAAGACACATCAAACTGAAAAGTTTCTGCATAGTAAAGGAAGCAATCAACAAAATGAAAAGGCAACCTACATGACCCAAGAAAATATTAGGAGAAAATATTTGTGAATCATATACCTGATAAAGGATTAATATCAGAAATATATAAGTAGCTCACACAACAGAAAAAAATAATAACTTGCCAAAATTGCCAAAGGCCGTGAATGGACATTTTCCCAAAAAAGACATAACAAATGGACAGCAGGTATATGAAAACATGGACAATATCACTAATCATCAGAGAAACACAAATCAAAACCTCCATGAGCTATCTCCGCACACCTCTTGGGATGGCTACTATTTTGAAAAATAAAAGACAGGGGGGAATGTGGAGAAAAGGAAACCACTGCACACTGTTGGTGAAAATGTAAGTTGGTACAACCATACAGAAAACAGTAGAGAGTTTCCTTAAAAAATTAAAAATAAAACTATCATAATAAACCGACAATTCTACTTCTGGGTATATGTCCCAAAGGAACTGAAATTAGTATCTCAAAGAGATTTATACCTGGTATCATAATTGCAGCATTATAACCAAGATATGGAAACAACCTAAATGTCCATGGAATGGATGGATGAATGCATAAAGAAAATGTGGTATACACATGCAGTGGAATATTATTCAACCTTGAAAAATGAAGGGAATCCCGCCATTTGGGACAACATGGGTGACTCTGGAAGGTATTACCTAAGTGAAATATGCCAGACACAGAAAGATAAATATGACATGACTTTAGTTATATGTGGAATCTTCTTTTAGATTCACAGAAGCATGGAGTGGTGATTGCCAGAGTCTGGTGGAAGGGGGAAATGTGGAGGTAATGTTTAAGGGGTACAAAGTTTCAGTGATGCAAGATAAATAAGTTCTGAGATTGCCCTATATTGTATAGTGCCTCTAGACAACAACACTATATTAAATATTTAAAATTTGCTAAGAAAGTAGACCCTATGCTTAGTGTTTTTAACCATAAAAATTCCAATAAAGGGGATGGGAGGGAACTTACGGATGTGAGATATATGTCTATGGCCTTGACAACGGTGACTTTTTTCATGAGTGTATACTCATCCCCAAACACATTGAGTTGTATACACTAAATACAACTTTCTATGTGGCAATCACACTTGAATAAAGTTTTTTGGAAAGAAAGAGAATAACAATTTTTGATTATGCAACACTGATTTTTGGCATGTAACTTACTTTTGGCATGTAACCCAGTTCAGACACCTGCAGGACAATGCAATAGCAAAACTCGAATCTTAGCAAACATCCCAATTCTATGTGGATTAGGTTTCTTACTACTTACTTCCATAAAAGCAAAAATTAGAAACAAAATGGAATTATTTCTTATTTTAGGAATATTCATCCATGATTACATAAAGTAATTGATGAAATGAATGAGTCACAGCTCTGTGCTTAGTGAAGAATCTCAAACACATATCACTCAGAAATAAGCAAGTCACTAAAATGCGTGACTATCTATATGAAGGACAAAAAGTGGCTAAATTAAATAGCATTATTTAGGAATACAATGAGCTGTGCTAAAACTAAAAATAAAGTCAAGAAGATCATTATCATAAAAGAAATGGCAATGATTTCCTCTACCAGAAGAGAAAAGTACGTAATTCGACAAGAACACATAAAAAATTTCCCAAAGACAGATAATATACTTAATTTGTGTGGAGTAACTAAGGGGAGCATCTTATTTTATTATTAAGCTGAAAGTGTACACTAAAAATATTCTTTTATGTGTATAATAAGGGCTCTCATTACTGTATTCACCTTATAATAATTTGAAGTTTTAAAAAGTATGGATTCTAGGACCCCATACCCAGAGAGAATGATTTAATTGGTCTGCCCAGGCAGAAATAGTATTTTATGTTCCTTAAAAGATTTTGACATGTAGCCAAGTTTGAGAACCACAGTCACTGATGCGTTTCACAATGGGAAATAAATATTATTTATTAAAAAAATAAAGAGGAGGGAGAGAAGAGTCAGAGAGAAATAAAGAAAATTGAAAGGAAAACAAAGTTTTACCTTTTCATAGAAATACATTTGTCATGGAGGGCGGTGGGTAACTTTAGTATCAGAACCAATGAGAACAAAGGGCAAAAAATTAAAAAAGGAGTGTATTTCTGGAAATGGGTTTTCTGGGATCTTGTGAAGACTGGGAATACAGAATCTTTCAGATTATATAAACGCTGAGGTTTTGGTAGTGTAGGGCCCCCAGCTAACCTCACAGAGGCTGTGTTCTTACACAGAGTCTGTTTCAGATATTCCCTAGCAGTCTGTATCAGATATTCAGATACTGGAAAATTGTGTCTAGTTCAAAGAAAGCTGTATTCTACTCAGCTTCATTTCAATGTGCTTATGATATTTAATGCATACCAAGATAACTTTCAATCAGTGACTCAACTCATGAAAATATATGTAGGAAACAATAACTTATACTAAAGAAGATCTAGAAATATATTAACAAGAGTAAAACATTAGTGAGTGACAAAATTATTAATTTCAAAATATGTTCATTTCTTTTTTGTTTTCTTTTTAAAATTAATTCAACTAACACATTTAGTCTTAGATTAAAAGAACATTTTAATATTTTGGACTATGCCTACATTTAAAGCAATTAATAAAATAAAAGCATCACCTAGTCAAATGAATTCCTGTGATCCCGTGATAATCAGGATAATCACCTAATTCTACAGTTTAGTTTCCACCAGAGTGGGACAATTAAGGGAATTCTAATTAACCATTAAGAAACAAACAACTAAAATGAATACAGGATGTTCTCTTCGTGCAAAGCACAGTAGATTTTTTTGTTGTTGTTTTCAACTATCTAGGCCAGGCATGGTGGCTCACATATGTAATCCTAGCACTTTGGGAGGCTGAGGCAGGTGAATCACTTGAGGTCAGGACTTCAAGACCAGTCTGGCCAACATGGAGAAACCCAGTCTCTACTAAACATACAAAAATTGGCTGGGCATGGTGGTGCATGCCTGTAATCTCAGCTGCTTGGGAGGCTGAAGCAGGAGAATTACTTGAACTCAAGAGGCAGAGGTTGCAGTGAGCCAAGATCATGCCACTGCACTCCAGCCTGGACAACAGAATGAGACTCTATCTAAAAAAAAATTTTTTTAATTAAAATAAAAATTTTTTAATTAAATTTTTTTTAACTATGTAGATTATGCAACAAGGGAAATAATATATAGTAGCATTTTGTAAAGGGAAAAAACCTTGTTTGACAAAAAAAGCCAAAAAAGCCTTATGGTACATTATTTTGGTAGGGAACTTGGGAATAAGGTATGGTTCAAGGACATTTACATATGAGGGCTTTAGCATTATTGTGGGATGAATTACATCCTCTCCCCCAAAATTCCTAAGTTGAAGTCCCAACCCCTGGTATCTCAAATGAAGTCATATTTGGAAATAAGGCCTTTAAAGAGATAATAAAGTTTAAATGAGATAATATGGGTAAGCTATAATCTACGTTACTATATTTGGAGATAGTGCTGAAAGAAAGGCCCTTTTTTTTTTTTTTTTTTTTTTTTGAGGCGGAGTCTCGCTCTGTCACCCAGGCTGCAGGTGCAGTGGCAGGATCTTGGCTCAGGGCAAGCTCCACCTCCCAGGTTCACACCATTCTCCTGCTTCAGACTCCCGAGTAGCTGGGACCACAGGTGCCTGCCGCCACGCCCCACTAATTTTTTTGTATTTTTAGTAGAGACGGGGTTTCACTGTGTTAGCCAGGATGGTCTTGATCTCCTGACGTCATGATCCACTCACCTCGGCCTCCCAAAGTGCTGGGATTACAGGCATGAGACACCGGGCCCAGTCAAGAAAGGTCCTTAAATTGAACTGAAGCCCTAAGGGTGGAGCAGTAATCCAATGTGACCTCTGTCCTTAGAAAGCAGGAGACAGATGCCAGGCATGAAAATGTTAAATATCCCTAATCTGAAAATCCAAAATTGGTAATGCTTCAAAAGTCAAAATGTTTTCAGCACGGAGTAATGATGTCAGTGAAAAATTCCACACCTGGTCTTATGTGATGGGTCATATATATTATTTAAAATATTGTATAAAATTACCTTCAGGCTATGTGCATAGGTGTATATAAAACATAAGTGAATTCTGTGTTTGGATCTGGGCCCCATTCCTAAGATATCTGATGTATATGCAAATACTCCAAACTCTGAAAAAATAAAAACTTCAAAACACTTCTGGTCCGAAGGATTTCCAATAAGAAATACTCAATGGGTACATGCACAGAGGAAAGAACCTGTAATAACACAAGTAGAAGAAAATCATCTTCAAGCCATGGAGAGAGGCCTCAGAAGAAACCAATCCTGCTAACACTTTGAACCTGGACTTCCAGCCTCCAGAACTGAGAGAAAATTAACTTCTCCTGTTTAAGATTCCTAGTCTGTGGTATTTTATTATGACAGCCCAAGAAAACTAATATAGGCCCTAAAATGTAAAGATAGAAAATATAGAAACATATGAATAATATTGATTTAATTTTAGGGGGCTTCTTAAGCCTAATGACAAAGGCAAAAGCAACAGAAAAAAATCTTGACTAAATTAAACAAATTGGGAAAAAAGTTTTCATCAAAATTACTAGAAACAATATGCAAAGACAATGAAAATCAAGAAAAACATATTTACATTATATCTTATAAAAAAGGTTAATATAGTTAATGAAGACAGACCACTTCTGAATGAATACAAGAAAGCAAGCAGCTCAATAGAAATTCTTGGCAAGAAAATAAATGGGTAATTCTCAAAAGAAGAAAAATAAATGTTTAATAATTCGCACATGAATTTTAAAAAAGATTCAACCTCATTATTAATCACAGATGTAAATTAAAACAATCTACAATTTCATCTGCTTGATTAGGAAATTTTTCTATTTAAAAAATTGAAATTTCTTTTTAAAAAGTTTGGTGAGAATTTCAAGAAATTGACAAATTATTGCACCTAAATTAAAAAAGGAAAGGAACCTGATGGGAGTGGTGGGATTACAAGAAAGGCTTAAGTTTTTGAATTACAGAGACAGGGAAAGACATCCACAGACTCTGGAGAGGCCAAGCATGGCTCAGGAATCACAGCACTTTGGGAGGCCAAAGCAGGTAGATTGCTTGAGCTCAGGAGTCTGAGACTAGCCCGGGCAACATGGCAAAATCCTGTCTCTATTAAAAATACAAAAAGTTAGCTGGACGTGCTGGCACATACGCCTGTGGTCACGGCTACTTGGGAGACTGAGGTGGGAGGATTGCTGGAGCCTGTGAAGTTTAGGCTACAGTGAGCTGTGATTGTGCTATTATACTTCAGCCTGGGTGACAGAGTGAGACTATGTCTCAAAAAAAATTTTTTTAAAGACTCCAGAGAATCAAACAACAAGCAACCTCAACAGAGAGTATGTGAAGAAACAGCCCTAAGAACACGGGGTTAGGTGAAACTTTACATTTGATACAAATTCTTAATTGACAGTATATATTAAAGTCATACTTTTACATATTTTTAAGCTCAGAAATTACCTTATAAAAAGCTGTTTATGACAAACTCACAGCCAATAGAATACTGAAAGGGGAAAAGTTGAGAGCATTCTCTCTGAGAACTGGAACAAGACAAGGATACCCACTCTCACCACTTCTATTCAACAGAGTACTGGAAGCCCTAGCTAGAGCAATCAGACAAGAGAAAGAAATAAAGGGCTTTAAATCAGTAAGGAGGAAGTCAAACTGTCACTGTTTGCTGATGATATGATCGTATACCTAGAAAACTCTAAAGACTCCTCCAAAAAGCTCCTAAAACTGATAAATGAATTCAGCAAAGTTTCAGGATACAAAATTAATATACACAATTCAGTAACTCTGCTATATAACAACAGTGACAAAGCTGAGAATCAAATCAAGAACTCAACCACTTTTACAAGAGCTGCAAAAAAAAAAAAAAAAAAAATGGAATTATACGTAACCAAGGAGGTGAAAGACCTCCACAAGGAAAACTATAAAACGCTGCTGAAAGAAATTACAGGCAACGTAAACAATTGGAAACACGTCCCATGTTCAGGGATGGGTAGAATCAATGTTGTGAAAATGACCATCCTGCCAAAAGCAATCTACAAATTCAATGTAATTCACATGAAAATACCACCATCATTCTCACGGAACTAGAAAAAAAATCTTAAAATTCATATGGAACAGAAAAAAGCCCACATAGCCAAAGCAAGACTAACCAAAAAGAACAAATCTGGAGGCATCACATTACTTGATTTCAAACTGTACTATAAGGCCATAGTCACCAAAACAGCATGGTACTGGTATAAACATAGGAACACAGACCAATGGAGCAGAATATAGAACCAAGAATTCTCACAGCCAACTGATCTTTGACAAAGCAAGCAAAAATATAAAGTAGGGAAAGGACACCCTATTCAAAAAATGGTGCTGGGATAATTGGCAAGTCACGTGTAGGAGAATGCAACTGGATCTTCATCTCTCACCTTATACAAAAATCAACTCAAGATGGATCGAGGACTTAAATCTAAGACCTGAAACTAAAAATTCTGGAAGATAACATCGGAAAAACCCTTCTAGGCATTGGCTTAGGCAAAGACTTCATGACCAAGAACCCAAAAGCAAATGCAACAAAAACAAAGATAAACAGCTGGGACTTAATTAAAGAGCTGCTGCATAGCAAAAGGAACAGTGAGCAGAGTAAAGAGACAACCTACAGAGTAGGAGAAAACTCTTCACAATATATACCTCTGACAAAGGACTAATATCCAGAGTCTGCAATGAACTCAAATTAGCAAGAAAAAAACAACCCCATCAAAAAGTAGGCTAAGGACATGAATAGACAATTGTCCAAAGAAGATATATACATGGTCAAGAAACATATGAAAAAATGTTCAGCTTCACTAATGATCAGGGAAATGCAAATCAAAACCATAATGTGATACCACCTTACTACTGCAAGAATGGCCATAATCAAAAAATCAAAAAATACTAGATGTTGGTGTGGATGTGGTGCAAAGGGAACACTTTTACACTGCTGGTGGGAATGTAAACTAGTACAACCACTATGGAAAACAGTGAGAATAGACCTTAAAGAACCAAGAGTAGAAATACCATTTGATCCAGCAATCCCACTACTGGGTATCTACTCAGAGGAAAAGAAGTAATTATACGAAAAAAGATACTTGCACAGGCATGTTTATAGCAGCACAGTTCACAATTTCAAAAATATGTAACCAAATGCCCACCAGTCAATGAGTAAAAAAGTAGTGGTATGTATATGCATATATACATATACATATATACATATATACACATATATACACCACAAATAGTGGTATGTGTATATATATATATACACCACAAATAGTGGGGGTGTGTGTGTGTGTGTATGTATACACATACCACAAATACTAGTATGTGTATATATATACACACCACAAATAGTGGTATGTGTATATATATATACACACACATATACACACACACCACAAACAGTGGTATCATCATATATATATATACACCACAAATAGTGGTATCATCATATATATATACACACACACACACATATATATGTATGTATGATGGAATACTACTCAGCCACAAAAGGGAATGAATTAGTGGCATTTGGCATTTGCAGCAACCTGGATGGAACTAAAGACTGTTATTCTAAGTAAACTAACTTGGGAATGGAAAACCAAACATCCTATGTTCTTACTCGTAAGTGGGAGCTAAGCTATGAGGATGCAAAGGCATAAGAATGATACAATGGACTTTGAGGACTTGGGAAAGGGTGGGAGGTGGAAGAGAGGTAAGGGATTAAAAAAAAACTACAAATTGGGTTCACTGTGTACTTCTCACGTGATGGGTGCACCAAAATCTCTCAAATCACTACTAAAAAACATACTCATGTAACCAAATATCACCTATTCCCCCAAAACCTATGGAAATAAATAAAAATATATATATATAAAATTAAAATTAAAGAAATGAAAAAAGAAATGACCTTATAAGAACTTCTGGTAGGCTATTGGTTCTCTATACAAATATACATTCCCTTCCTCTTTCCTAGTAATACAACTTAGTTTTGAATAAACACATTTCATAGATTTCCTTATGATTTAACCACGCAACTAAATTTTGGTTAATTCATTATAAGTAGAATACACAAAAGCTTCAAGAAATCAATTTTAAAAGACATCAAGTATGTCCTTCCATTGCCTTTTTCTCTGCCTTTTTTTTCCTTGCCAGCCAGATGGAAGCTACCAGAGCTAAAGCAGCCTCTTAAATTATCATTCCTCTCACAATATTTCAGGCACCCCCTCCCCATCTCCACTCTCACTGTACTGCTCTAGTACAGTTCATTACTTTTTATCCTCACTATTGGACTAGCCATCTATTAGAATAATCAACTTATCTGTGTAATATCCTTCTATACTTGCTAGTAGGAGGTACTGTATTAATATTTATTGAATGCATAATATCATGTTCTAAGAATAGATTTTAAATGAGCTTATAGTGAATTTGTGCTTTCACTTAGGTTTTAGTAATATTTAAGCATGGTGAGGCCAACAGATCAGGAAATGACTGCCATGGAAAAGACAGGTTTTTATACTCACAGATCCTGAGTGAAGGAAGAACACTTCACTGCAGGGAGGCTGCAAAGGGAAACACTTGGATTGATCTGGAGGCACAAACAGATGCAAAATTGTGGGCAAGAGCCTTTATTGCAGTTTCTATGAGAAGCATATTTGCAATTGGCTAGTTTGAATAATTTCAGTAAGCTCTGGGGCATGGTGGCTCTTCCTAGTCTCTGGTACTTAACCCTAGGATGATTAAGGCAGGTGGATAGTGGCTCTGAGTGTGAGGGCTTCATAAAGGAAATAGGTGGAGATGTGGGCTCTAGATTGGCTGGTTTGCATTTGAAAAATGCACTCAAGAAGACGTGCTTTACTATAGCTAGGAAGCATCAGAATACAGAAAATAAGACATAGCTATTATAATTTGTATACCCAGCTCCCCTATTCTGGCGACACTCCTTCATCAATACAGTCACAAAAGGTGGAGTTCGGGTTAGCATGTTTGTCTAATGTATCCTGCCATCCGTCTACAATAACTAGTCTGAGGGTGACCATTTGACCCAAGATAGGTCAATCAGAGAATTTAGAAACAAAACTAAAGGATGCCTGCAATAATGTGTCAAGGCTCGTGTACTCCCCGGAGACATGTTTTCTGTATGTATGGTAAAGCAGAGATGGACGTTCCACAGAAAGGGAAATTAAAAAGATGAGCTGAAAGACACAGTTTCTGTCACCCAGGTTAGAGTGCAGTGGTGAGATCACGACTCACTGCAGCCTCAACCTCCCAGGTTCAAGTGATCTTCTTGCCTCGGCCTTCTAAGTAGCTGGGACTACAGGAGTACACCACCACACCAGCCAATTTTTAAAATTTTTCTGTAGAGACGGGGTCTCACTATGTTGCCCAGGCTGATCCTGAGCTTCTGGTCTCAAGTGATCTTCCTGCCTCAGCCTCCCACAGTGAAGGATTACAGGTGTGAGCCACTGCCCCTACCCCCCTCACTTTTTAGTCTTTTTTCATATCTTCTTGATGTTGTACTGTATTCTTGATCTATATGATTTCTTGTACCTTTACATAAATTCCTTTTATGTTTGACATTGTTGGCAGGTAGAGTAAATCTAGTTAACATAGAGATTTCCAAGAAATTATCATGAGAATGTACAAAGACTAAAAGACCAAAAACTAAGCTAGTGGCAAGAACTCCAAACACACTTGATTTCTTTTTCTGAACTCCTTCCTGACCTTTTAATCAATGATTTTAAACTCTTCATTTCCCAATTCCTCCAAGACAACTTTCCAGACAATTTGTGTGAGTCATTTGACTCAAATCCTTCAAGAATCCATTCCATATTAAACATCCTTATTCCCCGCTTAAATGAGATTGTGTATATGCTGGGTCTAGTATGACATGTCACCCATTTCTTTTTCAATATCTATTCATTTCCTTCCATTGTCTTGTCACTTATTCAATGCACGCTTCTGTAAAACAATTAAACAAGTAGGCATGTATACAACTAATCAGTGGAGGAATTAGGTTCCTATAACACAGAAGTTGTATTGATTGGTCCATGATTTTGACCACTACAATAATTCTTGTAGCACCAACATACAGCAGATGAAACCAAAGTGTACTTGCACAGCTGAGCTCAGCAAGTCATAGAGGAATTCCAGGACGGCACAGAGTGTGCTTCAACCAAGTTTTTTAGATGAGTTATCCATGTGCTCTCTTTTGAAAGTGCTTCTTTATTGCCTAGTTCTCCTGGTCTTTGGGTAATTTGCTCTTGCCTTCAAAATTCAACAGCCTTAAACATTTTATACTACTTTTACATCAAGGTCCTTGCCTCCCATCCACCCCCACTGTTTTAGGTAGAGTCATACATTTACTCAAAAGTTCCTCCACTTATTAGGAATTCAAGATACTTTAAACTGTACTAGTAGTTTGAATGTAATTGCTAGTGTTTATATTAGTGCTGGGTAACTAAGTTACCTATGATTATAGTGGCTTGCTCCAACCCTATTTTTCCAAAGGCTTTCTTCTTTTCATATTATTCAAAACATGAGATTTTTCAGAAACTTATAGATTATGTTATAGTAAAAAAAAAATCTGCGTGTGAGTATGTGCATTGTGTATGCATTCCATCAAGTGTAATAGACAAGAAAATTGGTTTGTAGTCCTGGCTTAATATCTGTGCATGTATAAATATCTGTAGATTTTATTGTTAACTGTTTCTTTATGTTTGGCTCAACGAGATGTAATTTTCATGTGTTCCACATCTACTCAAGTTCAACCGTAGTTTATACATCTTATATACTATTATATATCTGTACTGATATTTCAGGACTAAATAGCATATACTTCAATTATGTAGTGGAAAAAAATATATATGAGTATAAAGTAGGAGTCTTCTTGATAAACATCAATATTCATTTTGCATGAAAATAAGTAAAATATAGTTCAGTAAAAACTGAAACACCATATCGTCACAAAAACTCTATGCAATGGTCCTACGGACCTAGATCCTGAATATGAAAATGTTCATTGTAATTGAAACAAATTCTAATTAGAAATTACATGAACTGAGGATAATGTTAACATTCAGATTTACAGTTGCCTCTATCTGAACCTAGGGATATTTCAAGAGCTATTTAAACTTTACTAAAATGTCTGCTCAAATAATTATTTTTTCTTAATAATGTAAATGAACCAAGGAATAGCATTGTGTTTGGATTATAATATAATTATATTAATAGTAATATTTATGATTATGATTTAAATTACATCTTTAAATATAGACCTTTTTAACATTCAGATGCTAATTTTCTTAATTTTATTGAGAGATAAAGCAGTATTTGATGCTTTCAAGGTATGTAACAAATGGTTTACTTGAATACAATGTTAAAGTAATTAGATTCATCCATGGCTTTGATTTTTTTAATTTAAAAACACTGATTAAAAGTATAATAAACTGAATCACAAGTTCTTTTGTTTAATGAATGGCCTTGGACCAGAAAAAAAGAACTAGTCCCTGATTTTATAAGAAACAAATTATTTGGCTCTACGGCTTAATGAAGAACGATGCAGTTAGTTGACCACGGCAATGACGCCTCTCTTCTGAAGCCTATCTCAAATCAATTCAAGCAATAAAAGAAAGTTAGATTTATAACTGGCAATGACTGAAGGTAGAGAGTTGATGTCACAAAGATATCTCCACCTCTTTGTTCAGAATTTTGTTTAGTGTCAACTTTATTCACTGAGGGTACTTCCTCAAAAGGCTGAATCCAGGAATGCTGGGAGCTTCTGGTTAACACCTTCAGACTATTAGAATCTGAAGGTAAGTATACTTCTCTCTTACATCTTCAGGTTGAATAAACCTGCAAAGGATTGATAGCGTGGTTGTGGTTTCCTTTTGTTTATTAATTAAGCAACCACAATCCTCAGACTGTGACCTTAAATACAGCAAATGTAATTGCTTCCAAGGTAGAGAAGCTGGAAAACTCAATGTTAAATAATGTCTCTTTATGTAATATTGCATTGTGTGTTAGGTAGTAAATTGCATGTGTGTTAGGATGGGCTTGATGGTATACTTTTAAAATACCACTTAAATCTTTAAAAATACTATATATACACACACATATGTATACATATATATACACACATGTATTCATATATATACACATACATATACATATATACACATATATACACACACACACATATATATAAAAATACATATGCAAAAAACAAGTTTGCTTAGAGATTCTCCTCTACAGATTCAGAAAGATGAGGTAGATGTAGATATACTATCTGGGATATAAGGCCCCTTTTAACATGCAAGGGAGATCTGATGAGATTTACTTTTGAATCCAAAATAAATCTGTAATGATGAAAATTGTACACTACATTTTAAACACTTCAAATGGAAATGACACATGCTACTTCCTCACAGCACATTGGCCAGTTCTCATTCACATTGTCCCATTTAACTAAAAGGGAGACATGTGGGAAAGAAACCGACATTATTCAGAGTGTCTCTACCACATGTGGTGATACGTTTTTAAAAAGATAGCATCTGTCTATAAATCAATGACAAAGATATCACCATTCTTACCTCTTGATAAATAATAAAAATTCTTCAATCAATAAAAATCAGTTACCTTTCGTTGAAAAGTCAAAATTAATCTTTGCATCCATATATAATATTTAGTAAAATATGCATTCATATATGGACATTATTAATATTGATAAGTTGCAAGAGAACATATAATCAGGAGATAAACTAATTATACAAAGCTATTTTTAAACATGACTTTGACACTTTTTGTTAATCAATATTTGCAGGGATGTAGTTACTTCAAATAAGACTATTCTGTCATTTGAGAAGCATTGCGTACTTCATCCTGCCATTAAGTAAAGTGCAGGTTTCATTTAAAGTGCAAGTTTAAACGTATGAATTGATTCTTATACAAAGAGCATATTTAACAAATTATATCAATTGTTGGCAGAAAATTTTAGCTCTAGGTACAAAAGGTGCATTGCAGTGTATAAAGAAACCTAGTATAAAAACAGTCATATATAATCAGGTAAAGAAAGAAACTGCTATGACCTGGGTCTGGTTCAAGTTAAATAACATTTGTAGTTAAGGATCATATTCTTATCCCTCCCTTTCCTTACTGAAAAACTTTTGAATCCAAAATAAAACAAACCTGTAACAATAAGAATTATTTGAATATTAAAAAATTTTAAAACATCACTTACAATGTTTTAAAATACTTAAACTAGTATTACTAAAACATTCTACTATTAGAAACACTAATGATATGTCTGATATCACTTGTTTTCTTTCAAGACCATTTTAAATCATTGGCAAACTAGATATTGCTGAACATTTCTCTCTGTGGCCTTGGACCAACCCAGGTCTCCCTAGTTTCTTGCCTGCAGTTCTCAAGAAGAAATACAGAATGTGCTGGGAATGCAACATTCTGAGATAAGAGGGACGCTCTAGAACAGCCTGGTCTCGGTTCCAATTCCTTTTAGAAACAGAACATTCTTTCATGTTTTCACCTAAGGTATAGAACCCAGGGTGGGCTTCGCCAGATCATCAGCTGTGGTGCAACAGGGTCTTGCACAGATGAGATTCCATCCATGCTGGGCAGCTTTCCTGAGCCTTGGGGCACCAGTTTAATGATGAACCCTAATTTTCTGTTGTCCCTTGCTGTCTATCTGTAGGTAATAAAGCTGCTTTACGTAACTAGTGTATGAGGATTCTGTCTCACCAGACTCAGGCAAGTTGGTAACCAGTAGACAGTGAACCTGTTTGACAGATATGTCAGTTGTTATGTGACTGCTTTTACCTCCAAGTTCTTTATCATTATTTTACTAGTATTCTACAATGTTATGGTTAATAAGGCTATGTTTCCATGCCATTAAGCATCAGTAAGGAAATCAGTTCAGCTGTTATTTGGTGTAATGTCTAGCTATTTCAATTTTTCAGAGTCTTAAGGATTCAATTAAATATGATGGTGTTGATGAATGATGGCAATCATATCAAACATTGCTTCAGTAGCTACCGTGAAGAGTTATTGTATAAAGCACTTGGCATATAGTAACTTTTAAATCCACACTATCATTCTAATAATATAAAGCAGGTTCTTTTTTTTTTTTTTGAGATGGAGTCTCTCCTTGTCACCCAGGCTTGAGTATAGTGGCACAATCTTGGCTCACTGCAACCTTTGCCTCCCAGGTTCAAGCAATTATCCTGCCTCAGCCTCCTGGGTAGCTGGATTACAGGTGTGTGCCAAAACCCCCAGCTAATTTTTTTTTATTTTTAGTAGAAACGGGGTTTCACCATGTTGGCCAGGCTGGTCTTGAACTCCTGACCTCAAGTTATCTGCCTGCCTTGGCCTCCCAACTGCTAGGATTACAGGCATGAGTCACCATGCCTGGCTGGGAGGTCCTATTTTTATTGCCATAAAGAAACTGAGGCACTGAGTTGCTAAGCACTTATTCAAGATCACACAGCAAGTAAGTGGCAAAGCCAGGATTTGAACCTGGGAAGTCTGACTCCAGGTTTGGCTTGCTTAATCCCTATGCTGTGAGCAGGCATTTCTGATACCAAAGCTCTGCATGATAAGGACCATCACTGTCTGTCTACCCTTCCTTTTCACTCCAGCAATTTGCTCTTCTAGCAAATCTGCCTCACTGGTTGCTAAGCCTGGATTTCTCTTCCCTGATATGTTTGCATGGTTGCCTCCTCATTTCACTTAAGCCTTTGTACAAATACAACCTTCAAATAGGCTGTTTCTGCCCACTCTAATCAGGGAAATACTTCTGTATTACTTTTTCCCTTTACCATTTGTAGCACTTATCACTACTACATAATATATCATATATTACTTTGCTTATTATCTGCATGTGCCACCAGAATGTAACTCAATAAAGACAGGAACTTGCTCTATTCTGAATTTTACACATATAACAAGATTTGAATGCATGGTCTCCATTAAACCATCTGTCTGGCCATCCACTCATGCATCTATCCATCCATCCTTACATCCATTCATTTATCATTTATCCACCCTTACATTACACAGTACTATATATTATCTAGCCATTCACTTTTAAAAATAAAAGTCATTTTAAATTATTTTGTTAGGATAGGATGTGTATTAGTTTTCCACTTATTACCACCTTCTTTTTCTTCTTTTCCTTTTCTGACAATATTTACTTAAAGCAATGGGCGCAGTGGCCCATGCCTGTAATTCCAGCACTTTGGGAGGCTAAGGCAGGCAGATCACGAGGTCCGGATATCAAACCATCCTGGCAAACATGGTGAAATCCTGTCTCTACTAAGAATACAAAAATTAGCTGGGCATGGTGGTGCATGCCTGTAATCCCAGCTACTCAGGAGGCTGAGGCAGGAGAATCGCTTGAACCCAGGAGGTGGAGGTTGCAGTAAGCCAAGATCGTGCCTTTGCACTCCAGCCTGGCGACAGCGCAAGACTCTGTCTCTAAATAAATAAATAAATAAATATCACTTTTAATTATTTCATTAGGGTGAGATACGTATTACTTTTCTACTCATTGCCACCTTCTTTTTCTTCTTTTTCTTTTCTGACATTTACTTTAGAAGAAGCCTGCAAGCGATCTGAATGCAACACTCAGAGCACTCGCCTGTGAGCAGAAATACAGCTTTTCATGTAAACTAAGTGAAGAAGGTAAGTTCTGAAGTTAAAATCTATGGAGTTCTCTTTATAGATTTATTTGTGTGTGAACTTTATATAGAGCAATCACCATTTTGTGATCTCCCAAGTTCAATTTGAATCCAGAGTGATGCTGCACTGAGATCATTATTATCATGCCACTATTTTTCACTCCAGATCAATCACTGTTTAAAGGACACCCAGGAGTCATACATACAGTTTTTAACAGGAAAAAATGAAAGATGGGAAAGTGGCTATGATAAAAAAGAATGCCTTTTTATATTATGTATGAAGACAACACCTAAGACATCTGAAATTATAACAATGCCAGCTTATTTTATTTTACCCTCAAGGTATTTTTTTCTTTTCACAATCAAGATTATTTAGGGGGTGTGAGTGTTTTGCTATGTATGAATGTAGGGAAAGATTGAGTAACTACTGTCAGAAGATTCTGGAAATATTCTCTGTTCCCTAAATTATCTCTTCCTTTTCCTTGAACTGAAAACTGGTCATCATTAAATTGGATTTTCTAGATATTCAGTTGAAAACGCAACATCTTATACCATTATTGGATTCTACCCTGAGGTACTGGGTTTACCAGTGTCTTCGAGCAGTTCACAGAGGGGTCCTGGAAATAGAAAACATGGGGGGAACACACTGGGGAAGGAGACAAATGCCAGGAATTAAGAAAGGGGTACTGAAAAGGGAAACAGAAAAATCCACAAAACTGAACACTCTGGAATGCACACATTTCAGCCCAGCTCTCCGTAGGTGTGTGCAGTGCATTGCACAAAGCTTTCTGCAGACTAGAAAATCGATAATGTTTGCTGAACATGTGAAAATGAAGAAACAAAACAGAATAGGATTCTAAATGTGCTATAAAAAGTGTTGTCCCTAAAACAATTAACAAGTCTTGCAGTGTAGTTCATTTATACTTATTGGCCAATGAATATTCAGATGCTTGCTCTATCTCATGCATTTTTCAAAGTACATTGTATAGAGTTAATAATTTAATCTTCATAGGAACTTTATGAGATAGAAGCATTATTACAATTTTATAGATGAAAAACATAAGGCAAAAGAAGATCATGTCATTTGCCTAAAACCATAGAGCAGATAGCAAACGCGTAAGCTAGGATTCACACCTAGTGGTCTTATTGCTGATCTGGGATCTTTACAGCTGACATAAATGCTACTTAGTATTTATAGTAAGCTCCCTGAATATCAGGTGAATGACTGTGCTTAAGAAATGATTGTACTTTAAGTAACATTCTGAAATTTCAGAAGTCATTTAAATTTAGAACTTTAGAATTACAATGATAGGATATTCCTTTCTTTTCAATATGAATTGTCTTCCTACTTCTCTGTTTTGTGGAATGGTTGCTGCATTTTATAAGATTTCTGTACAAATCATTTTTAAACCAACTTGAATAAAAAGGAGGGACATCAAATTTATAATCTGTCACTTATTTTTATATGAATAAGCTACTTGCTTCCTTATTAACTTGTCCAAAAAGGAGAGAGGCTTCTTAATGTGTTCCTGGACAGACTACAGAATATGCCCATTATTTTGCTTTATTTTTCTTTTTAGAAAAATACATTTGATAATAAGTTGAAGATAGCACCACAATGTATTCAGAATGCAAAGAAATAAAAAAGAATATATCTAGCTTTATGTTGGCTATTTTCTAAATATTATCTAATAAATTGAGTTGTAAGTTTTTGAATAGAAAGTAAGAAAGAAATATGAAACTTAAATAGCTTTCCTATTTGCACGTAGATAACTACCAAATATGTACCATACATATTATGGTACGTATAGTGTGTATGTGTGTCTGTGTGTACGTGTGCATAGACAGTCCTCAATTTACAGTGGTTTGATTTATAATTCTTCAGCTTTACAATGGGTTTATCAGGACGTGACCTCATCATAAATCCATCCGCATTTATAATGGTTTGACTTAAAATTTTTTGACTTCATAATGGGTTTATTGGGTATGGAATACATTTTCAACTTATATGGGTTTATCCATATATAACACCATCATAAGTCTAAGAATATTTGTATATACCATTTTTTATATATATGATTTATATGTATCATATAATTATATACACAGTATGTATAATCTATCTTTCCTCATTTCTACTCACAACCAATTTAAATTTGCTCTCAATGATTCTGAAATTTAAAAACATATGCATAAATTCCAGACTTATATCAGGTAATTGCAGGGAAATCACAGACATTCCTATCACGATCCTGTTGTTTTGTGGATAAGGAACCTGAGGTTCTAAAAGAATATGATTAAATTCATATGAGTAGGGTCAAAATCTGAAAAGAGTATATAAGTCTATAAAATCTATATATATCCATAAAAATATGGTGATTGCTTTTTGACATTTCCTGACTAAAGTTCTTTAATGTTCCTTTATGTTTACATCTCCTGGCTAATGTTCTCCCACACTTTGAAGCGAATCTTTTCTCACCTTCAACTGTCCCTGGACTGTTCAATTTGACTCCACTCCCGGGAGTGTTTTTGTTGGCATCTTCGTTAACTGTTTGGCTTTTTAATGTGGGCTGTTTTTATACAAGGGAATCCTGTTGGATCAATTTTGAGAGTTCAAATTGTTCCAGCCCCACAGGCCTCATCACAGATACCTTGGACCCATTCGGTTCTCCAAGTCAGAAAACCTGTCCACTATTAGTTGCCATTCTCAAACCTCGCTGTGTTTTCCAGTATCTGTTGACTCTTTTGTGATTTTCCTGCCTTCCCCCTTATAGAAATAAATAATACACAAGTCTTGTCACTGTTTGTGGTTTGTCCTATTAGTTTGTATTTTGGATTTTGTAGAGCTGTATTTTCATTTAATTTTGTTGTATATGTTTTTCATGACTTGCTGACTTCGCCAATTAGGTTCTCTGATCGTTTTGTGTGAGGACTTGGGAAAATCCAAAAACTGTTATGGCACTACTATCACCATCTTTCCAGAATTCTTGATCTTTTTTCTTTGAGACAGGGTCTGACTCTGTTACCTAGCCTGGAGTGCAGTGGCATGATCATGGATCACTGAAACCTCCAACTCCTGGGCTCAGCCTGCTGCAACTCTCCTGCCTCAGCCTCCTGAGTAGCTGGGGACTACAGGTGCAAGCCACCATGCCTGGCTTATGTTTTAATTTTCTAATTTTTTTTTGTGGTTTTTGTTTTGTTTTATTTTTTGTTTTCTGACAGAGTCTTGCCCCATCACCCTAGTTGGAATGCAGTGGCACGATCTCGGCTCACTGCAAACTTCTGCCTCCCTGGTTCCAGCAATTCTCATGCCTCAGCCTGCTGAGTAGCTGGGATTACAAGCATGTGCCACCACGCCAGTTCATTTTTCTATTTTTCGTAGAGTTGGAGTTTCATCATGTTGGCCAGGCTGGTCTCGAACTCCTGGTCTTAAATAATCCAGCTGCCTCAGCCTCCCAAGTACCTGGCCTAAAATTTTTATAGAAATGGCAGTTTTGCTGTGTTGCCCAGGTGGGTCATTCCTTTCATTTAAAAAGTTTTATTGATTTATAATTTACATGCCATTAAGTTTAGCCATATGACATTTAATGGTTCTAATATGTTTATGAAGTTGTGCATTGATCACTATAAACAACATTAGAATATTTTTATCACTCCATGAAGAAATCCAGTATCAGTTAGCAGCCATTCCCCTCTCCTCATTCTCTCATACCTAAGTAATGACTCACCTCCTCTCTGTCTCTATACATTTGTCTATTCTGTACATTTCATATAAATGGTAGCATACAATATGTGTGGATTTTTTGTGATTAGAATGTGACAGAAATAAACATTCACTGATTTTTTAAGTTATTTATTTCAAATGCATAACATCAACAACTTCATGATCAATTGTGTGGTGACCTGGTAGTTTACAATTTGAAGTTGGTTTCCTAACACAGGACAATAAAGCACCATTTTAGAATATGGCATGTTAGTAGTAATGATGATCACTGTAATAATAAAATGTAACATTAATTTTGCTATGTACCAAGACTATTCAAAGAACTTGACATATATTAACATATTTAATATTTATGTAAACCATTGATGAAAATACTATTTTCATCTTCTCAATTTTATTGGTGAGGAAATTGACGCAAAGCAAAATGAAGAAACTTACCTGAGCCAGATGACACAGCCAAATGCCATGCCCACATAGTTTGACTCGAGGCTCCTCATTCTTAAACCCTATGATAAAGTGCCTTTCTGACTTTGAAGTGTTTGGCTAAATACCATTCTCATCTTCTAAAGTGGCAACTACAGAAAGCAACTTAGTATAACTTACACTCTAAGCTCCTTCTGATCATCCACATTACACAGCCCTGATATTTCACTGGCATAAAGCTAAAAACTAAGATGATGAAAAAGAATGTCATTGAGTTCCATTCACAGTCTTTCAAACTTTCTCATAATTTTTTCATGTTTTCTATTTTTACTGAAAAACAATTTGAAAATCCTTGTTAATTGTAGCTGGCTGGGCTGTTAAAAACCAGTGGCTACTTTTTCTGAAAATGTATTAAATGTGCAATAGACCATATTCAACTATAACTGACAACATGATGCCTCTTTACTTGATGACAAAGAAAGAACTATAGGCCTAAAAGCAATTGGTCACTAAATATACAATATTAAAGTATAACTTAGCCAAGTATTGGCTTCAATTGAACAAAATTAATTGTAATCATGTAAATTCTCACAGAACTCTATAACAAAAAGGGGAAGAAAGAGTGCAAACTTCTACATGAAACTGGCAAAGCCAGAATAATAACTCTCAGTTTCCTTCTGTCCTGAATCAACCCATCTAGGAATCATTCTGCTTCCCTTGAGAGGAAAGGAATTTCTCTTATTGAATAAAGCTTCTTCCTTTCTAAAATCTCAGAGAAAATTTTGAAGAATTTTTCCTTTTCGAGTGGCCAAAATCATTTCTAGATTGAGTTACTAACCATAATAGAATTTCAACATATTACTTGGAAAGTTACTAGGAGAGAGTTCAAGAAGCATATTCTCATGTCTAAGATTCCCTTTACACGAATATATGTGCAAAACCTCAACTTCTTTCATCAAGACACCCTCTCCCCAGCATCTTCAAGCCCAAATCCTGTCACTTGCATGACACAGATACCTGGAGCTATATGCTCCTTAAATGGTCTGAAACACATAATTTCTGATTTTATGTAACATAAGATAACTGAGTAACAACCACCTTGTCTAGAAACATAGGTTGGAGGAGAGGGATATAAAAGTTAAAAGAATGTATTTCTAAGCAGAATCTTTTGAAACAGAACTGCTCATAAAGAGAGCAGATGCTGTAACACTACGAAAAAACCAAAGTCACATTTTTTGAACTGCCTCAGTGAAATGATATTTTAATATGAGAGCAACAATAAAATTAAATAGCATTCAGGTTTAGCTCTTTTAGTCGCAGAGGCTTGCTGCCAAGTGAATCAGTATAGAAAACCACAGAAGGCATATATTTCCTTGGCAGTGTATCTCACACAGGATTATTTTGGAAACCAAATGGAATAATTCCTCTGGAAGAACTTTGAAAACTGTGAAATTGTACAAATGTATTTATAATTATTTTTGACATTTTCTGGGTAGTTTTGTAAAGAGAATCTAAGTGTAGTTATACTTTTCATTTAGAAACATGATAAATGGAAGTACTTTTTTCAAGTTACTGTTCACAGGCTGGAGTAGCATCTTTAAATCTCCCAAGTACAGCTCTCAGCTCAATTTCTGCTTGAATTTTGCCTGATTGAATTTATTTCTTATAGAAGCACTAACTACCAGATTTCTAACCCGTTTTTATTGGTTCATTTATAATTAGTTTAAATTAGGTAAATACATGTAAATATTAGGCTCACATTTAAAATTATGTTAAAAACAAATGCAGAAGGGAAAAATTATTCTTGTTAGAAAGTGGATAGTATGGAAGGAAGTGGGGAGTCACTCATGCAATTGAATGATGAAGAAGATATTGCTATGGTCTGACTGTTTATTCTCCTCCCTTCATTCATATGTGGAAATCCTAAACCCAAAGGTGACAGTGTCTAGAGATGGGGTCTTCAGGAAGATGACTATGTCATGGGGGCAGAGTCCTCATGAATGGGATTAGTGCCTTTATAACATAGGCCCAAGGGAGCTCATTTTATAAGGGCTCCACTTGGACTCCACCAAGTGAAGACACAGCAAGAAGGTGCCATCTATTAACCAAGAAATGAGGCTTCACCACATACCAAATCTGCCTGTCTTGATCTTGGCCTTCCCAGCCTCCAGAACCACAAGGAAAAAAATTCTGTTGTTTATATGCTACCCAGCTTATGGCATTTTGTAATAGCAGCCCAAACAGACTAAGACAGGTATTATCTCTTAACACAGAGTTTTAAGTTCACAATTATAAAATTATACCTTTCAATTGATTTTTGTATGTGTACAAAATACAAAACAGTAAAGCATTTTAAACATGTGCAACAAAGATAAAATGGTTAAGATTATAAATGTGCTTCAAAATGGAAGTGCTTTCTGGAAACTTACCAGTTGTGCAGTTTTTAAATTCAATATCATCAATTGCAGCTCCTCCTCCCAGATCTCTTGTTCTGATACCTTGAAATATGACTTCAAAATTCCTTAACTTTCCTAGCAGGATGTCAGCCTTTTGCCAATGATTACCAGGGTTCTGCTTACTTTCTTGCCATACTTTTGATAGTCCTTTCTCTGTCTGAAAGTAAAGAAGTTTGTATGAGGGAAATAATCAAACATGAAAGAAGATGACACAGTGTGGGGCAAAACCCAGTTATTTAGCTCAGAAGCATCTGACCAATAAAAACTGAAATAACAAAGAAGCACTGAATCTGTGAAAGCTGATCTTACGAATTGAGTCATTCTTGTCAAACCCAAGTCAAACAGAGTCAAGAGGTCAGGGGTCGTGGAAAGCACTCAGGGCATGTAACACTGCTCCAAAAATAAAATTCTCTGCAAACCTGGCTCCTGAAACTGACAGTTGTAACCTGAAATTAGTTGTATCTGACAGATACTGAAAGAATCTGCTGAGACTCTAAAACTAGTTTTACCCATCATGCACCAGTTAGAGCTTGCCAGCTCTGCATAACTTTACCAGTGCCAATGAACTTTCTTTCACAACAATATGGAACATTTCTCTCTCTTTTTTTTTTTTTCCTAAAAAACTTTTATTTTAGGTTCAGGGGTACGTGTGCATGTTTGTTATACCGGCAAACTCGTGTCATGGAGGTTGGACATACAGATTATTTTGTTGATCAAGTACTAATCATAGTACCAAATAGTTATTTTTACATTACTCCTTTACAAAACCTCCAATCTTCTCTTTGTTCTTCAGATATACTGAAGACCACCTTGTCTGTGTATATGCCCCAAATTGCAATTCTTGCTTCCCTCAAAAAATTTTTTTAGATATTTTAATCTATATTTTATTTGACTTTAACATATCTCTGATAATAACTAAGACATAGTTTATCTCATCCAAACAGAGGCATATTAATCTACTAAAGTACTTCCCAAAAGAAAAACTAGCAGAATTAGCAATACATTTATTCTGGAACTTTTAGAGACACCATTATTATAAATTGCTCTACTCGGATCATGAGGTCAAGAAATTGAGACCATCCTGGCCAACATGGTGAAACCCCATCTCTACTAAAAATACAACATTAGCAGTGTGTGGTGGTGTGCGCCAGTAGTCCCAGCTACTTAGGAGGTTGAAGCAGGAGAATCGCTTGAACCTGGGAGGCAGAGGTTGCAGTGAGCTGAGATCGCACCACTGCACTCCAGCCTGGCAACAGAGTGAGACTCTGTCTCAAAAAATAAACAAAATAAAATAAAATAAAATAAAATAAATTGCCCTACTCAGTAAAATCTACCTTTCCTTGCATTTACATGAAATTATGGATATTTGATAAAATCTGAACAGTTTACTGAGGCCCTGGGTTTACAGTTTCAGACGTCACTAGCTATCCAAACTTCTATTCATATTGTTTAATTATTCAAGTTGTACCTTCTTCAGAAAGCTTAATTCACTGACACAGGAAAAGAGAAAAGGAGAAATATGTTGGAGAAATCACTTATCCCTGATGGATGTAATAAAGGATTTATGAAGTGAATTGAGAGTGGAGGAAAAGTGATAATTTTAACAGCAATAAGATTTCAAAAATTATATTACATATTATTTTGATTTTCATAAATTCTGTTATAATGTAATTATTATATAAGTAACAACTATAATTGTTTTCACATAAATTTTTTTAATTGAAAAGAACAAATTTATTTTCTAAAAATCTTACATAAACATCAATATCTGAGGTTGATTAACTAGTAATACAATATTCTAATATGTGAACTGACCCAGTATAATGTAACATGACATAAAATGACATATAAGCCCAATGACCAAACAAAAATGACAACTTCACTAAAACAGCATATTAACCAGTTGAGCACAGGGCAAGGCTTAGATTGTATACACTCTTCTTTGGTATTCTAGGTCTAGCCCTTTCTGGGAACTAGATGATTTAACAAATCATAATGATGGATATTTGGCAAAGAAAAAAATATACATATATACACAGTATTCCGTTTATGGTTAGTTCCCAATTAATATTCCTTGGTCCTGGGTCACAGCATTTTCATGATGATTCACAAGAAAAACTTTGTCTCTGAAGCTTGTAATCAAAACAGTAGACTAGAGGAGAAGATTTAGGGAAATGGCATACAGAAGTGAAGGAAAATGTTCCAATAGATTTATAGCATAGAGGTATGAAATGTGTAATTTACAGATAATCTAAAAAATAAAAGCTAAAGAGGAAAAAACGAAAAGGAATGTCTGAAGAGGGTATACCAAGGAGCTAGACATTCATAACTTCATGTTTTCAGGGAACTAATGCTAATAAATATGTCTGATGCCTTGTTCTGCTGAGGTAGACGAAGATGTTTGATCAAGTGGTTCTTCCTTTGCATGGTTACAGAAAGCACAACTATGCATCAGTTAATCTAAAATTAACTTTGCAAAACAACTAACAGTTTATAGATAGATCATTAACATCCTTAACAAAACAACTACAAATCTGACACCTACAGATTCATGTAACTTCTGTACTGAAAAGGGTAGAAAATTCACATCAAATTAATGGAATTTCATATCTTTTTGATGACTAAAGAAGATAAATCCTTCTCAAGGTTAGTCTTTGACTCTCAGTGATGTCTTAGTGATTTGAAATCAAAGGGATGGTTAGTTAAATTAAAAATTAAAGGAAAGGGTGGTCTGTCTGACTTCTAGCAATATTAGAGGTTGGATATTGATAAAAGCCTGTCTTGATTTACAGACTTAATTCACTTTACTAACTTTTCCTTTTTATCTGCCTATGCAGTTTATAAAGCCACTCATTAGCTATGCCAAATCCCCAAAGAATTTTCAACAAATACCATCAAAGAAGAGCATATGATCACACTAATCAAAAAAGGTGAATCATTCCTTAAATCTTACAACTGCTCTTCTAGTAAAAACAAAGAGACAAATAATGTATTCACTGTCATTTTATGTGTTAGAAAAAAAATGAGGGTAAATTATTTTGCAAACCAACCATGGATCAACCTAATGATGATGTATTACAAGACATCATTCTAATACATTAGCTGTTGTTTCATAACATAAAATGTTATCCCTATAATTAACAAAAATATTCATCCTAATGTGCAATGGAGATTTATTTCCTTATCCATTCATTCATTCATTCATTCCTTTATTCAGCAAACTTTCTATGCTCACACAGTGCCAGGTACTAAGTTAGATGCCAGGCACAAAAACGTGAAAAGATAGGGAGCCTATCTTGGAGATGTAATAATTTAACACAGGAAAAAGAGTCATTAAAAAAAAAAACTACTATAAAAGCGCTCGCGCTTGCACGTGCTCTCTCTCTCTCTCTCTCTCTCTCTCTCTCAATCTGTGTCTGTATTACTAACAGACAAACTTTTTAAACAGTGATTATGTAGTCAGTTCCCAAATTTTATTCCACGTATGTCGGTACTTCACCTATTTACTTAATATCCTGATTTAAATTCGTTTTAAATTGTGAAAGTGAAAAATCTCTCACTCCCAACTCCTAACTTTGCCTCTGCCAAAGGACTTCTCTCTTGCATTTATATAGATTTTAATCTCAATACCCAGAGGAAATAAGCCTATGAAAAGTGATTAACCACATTAATAATAAAAAATAGACATTAATACAAAAATAGTTAGAGATATTGAAGAAATACTTTCTTCTTCTAATTTAACCTTTTTCCAAATTTTGAATTGATTCCTCACACGTATGCACATGGACATTTATCTCAGATATTGCATATTTATTTTATAGTGTGTTTGTCTTCATACTTTACACCAGTCTTTCTTTCTTGGGCTGTGCAAAGTAAGGCAATAAGAAACACTAAAAAGATCGAACCATTTCAAATTTTACAAACATATTAATAGACAGATCTACTTGGAAGTTCCATTTCATATGTTTGAAGGGAATATACAAATTTTTCCCAAATAACTAGCCATTTTTTCTAAACCATTTAAATAATACCTCTCTTTTTTTTCCAACTGACATCTTTATCATACTTTGAATCTGTTTCTAGAGTTTTCACTATTTAATAAAGGTAAATAAATACAAGAATTTTTTCCTGCATTTCCAACTGAGGTACCAGGTTGATCTCACTGGGGCTTGTTGGACAGTGAGTGCGGCCCACAGAGTGTGAGCCAAAGCAGGGTGGGGCATCGCCTCACCCAGGAAGTGCAAGGGTTTGGGGAATTCCCTTTCCTAGCCAAATTGGGACACTCCCACCCTAATCCACGCATTTCCAACAGTCTCAGCAAACGGCACACCAGGAGATTATATCCTGTGCCTGGCTCGGAGGATCCTATGCCCATGGAGCCTCGCTCACTGCTACCACAGCAGTCTGAGATCAACTATAAGGCAGCAGCGAGGCTGGGGGAGGGGCGCCTGCCACTGCTGAAGCTTGAGTAGGTAAACAAAATGGCTGGGAAGCTGGAACTGGGTGGGGCCCACTGCAGCTCAAGGAGGCCTGCCTGCTTCTGTAGACTCCACCTCTTGGGGCAGGGCATAGCTGAACAAAAGGCAGGAGAAACTTCTGCAGACCTAAACGTCCCTGTCTGACAGCTTTGAAGAGAGTAGTGATTCTCCCAGCATAGAATTTGAGATCTGAGAACAGACAGACTGCCTCCTCAAGTGGGTCCCCGACCCCTGAGTAGCCTAACAGAGAGACACCTCCCAGTAGGGGCTGACTGACACCTCATACAGCTGGGTGCCCTTCTGAGATGAAGCTTCCAGAGGAAGGATCAGGCAGCAATATTTGCTGTTCTGCAGCCTCTGCTGGTGGTAACCAGGCAAACAGGGTCTGGAGTGGACTTCCAGGAAACTCCAACAGATCTGCAGCTGAAGGTGCTGACTGTTAGAAGGAAAACTAACAAACAGAAAGGACATCCACGCCAAAACCCCATCTGTACATCACCATCATCAAAGACCAAAGGTAGATAAAAGCACAAAGATGGGGAGAAACCAGAGCAGAAAAGCTGAAATTTCTAAAAATCAGAACACCTCTTCTCCTCCAAAGGAATGCAGCTCCTTGCCAGCAATGGAACAAAGCTAGATGGAGAATGACTTTGACAAGTTGACAGAAGTAGGCTTCAGATGATTGGTAATAACAAACTTCTCCGAGCTAAAAGAGGATGTTCAAACGCATCTCAAAGAAGCTAAAAACCTTGAAAAAAAGATGAGACAAATGGCTAACTACAATAAACAGCCTAGAGAAGACCTTAAATAACCTGATGGAACAGAAAACCATGGCACGAGAGCTACGTGATGCATGCAAAAGCTTCAGTAGCTGATTTGATCAAGTGGAAGAAAGGGTATCGGTGATTGAAGATCAAATGAATAAAATGAAGTGAGAAGAGAAGTTTAGAGAAAAAAGAGTAAAAGAAATGAACAAAGCCTCCAAGAAACATGGGACTATGTGAAAAGACCAAATCTACTTTGATTGGTGTATCTGAAAGTGACAGGGAGAATGGAACCAAGTTGGAAAACACTTCAGGATATTATCCAGGAGAATTTCACCAATCTAGCAAGGCAGGCCAACATTCAAATTCAAGAAATACAGAGAATGCCACAAAGATACTCCTCAAGAAGAGCAACTCCAAGACACGTAATTGTCAGATTCACCAAAGTTGAAATGAAGGAAAAAAATATTAAGGACAGTCAGAGAAAAAATTCGGGTTACCCACAAAGGGAAGCCCACCAGACTAACAGTGGATCTCTCGGCAGAAACTCTACAAGCCAGAAGAGAGTGGGGGCCAATATTCAACATTCTTAAAGAAAAGAATTTTCAATCCAGAATTTCAAATCCAGCCAAACTAAGCTGCATAAGTGAAGGAGAAATAAAATCCTTTACAGACAAGCAAATACTGAGAGATTTTGTCACCACCAGACCTGCCTTACAAGAGACCCTGAAGGAAGCACTAAACATGGAAAGGAACAACCAGTACCAGCCACTGCAAAAACATGCCAAATTGTAAAGACCATCGAGGCTAGGAAGAAACTGCATCAACTAACGAGCAAAATAACCAGCTAACATCATAATGACAGGATCAAATTCACACATAACAATATTAACCTTAAGTGTAAATGGGCTAAATGGTCCAATTAAAAGACACAGACTGAAAAGTTGGATAAAGAGTCAAGACCCATCAGTGTGCTGTATTCGGGAGACCCATCTCACATGCAGAGACACACACAGGCTCAAAATAAAGGGATGGAGGAACATCTACCAAGCAAATGGAAAACAAAAAAAGCAGTGGTTGCAATCCTAGTCTCTGATAAAACAGACTTTAAACCAACAAAGATCAAAAGAGACAAAGAAGGCTATTACATAATGGTAAAGGGATCAATAAAACAAGAAGAGCTAACTATCCTAAATATACATGCACCCAATACAGGAGCACCCAGATTCATAAAACAAGTCCCTAGAGACCTACAAAGAAACTTAGACTACCACAAAGTAATAATGGGAGACTTTAACATCCCACTGTTCAACATTAGACAGATCAACAAGGCAGAAAGTTAACAAAGATATTCAAGAACTGAACTCAACTCTGCACCAAGCAGACCTAATAGACATCAACAGAACTCTCCACTGCAAATCAACAGAATAGATACTCTTATCAGCACCACATCACACTTATTCCAAAATTGACCACATAGTTGGAAGTAAAGCACTCCTCAGCAAATGTAAAAGAACAGAAATTATGACAATTGTCTCTCAAACCACAGTGCAATCAAATTAGAACTCAGGATTAAGAAACTCACTCAAAACTGTCAAACTACATGGAAACTGAAAAACCTGCTCCTAAATGACTACTGGGTACACAACATGAAGGCAGAAATAAAGATGTTCTTTGAAACCAATGAGAACAAAGATACAACATACCAGAACCTCTGGGACACATTTAAAGCAGTGTGTAGGGAGAAATTTATAGCACTAAATGCCCGCAACAGAAAGCAGAAAAGATCTAAAATTGACACCCTAACATCACAATTAAAAGAACTAGAGAAGCAAGAGCAAACACATTCAAAAGCTGGCAGAAGGCAAGAAATAACTAAGATCAGAGCAGAACTGAAGGAGATAGAGACACAAAAAACCCTCCAAAAAAATCAATGAATCCAGACGCTGGTTTTCTGAAAAGATCAACAAAATTGATAGACCGCTAGCAAGACTAATAAAGAAGAAAAGAGAGAAGAATCAAATAGACACAATAAAAAATGACAAAAGGGATATCACCAGTGATTCCACAAAATACAAACTACCATCAGGTGATACTATGAACACCTCTACACAAACTCGAAAACCTAGAAGAAATGGATAAATTCCTGGACACATACACTCTCCCAAGACTCAACCAGGAAGAAGTTGAATCCCTGAATAGACCAATAACAGGGTCTGAAATTGAGGCAATAATTAATAGCCTACCAACCAAAAGAAGTCCAGGACCAGAAGGATTCACAGCCGAATTCTACTAGAGGTAAAAACAGGAGCTGGTACTATTCCATCTGAAACTATTCCAATCAACAGAAAAAGAGGGAATCCTCCCTAACTCATTTTATGAGGCCAGCATCATCCTGATACCAAAGCGTGGTGGAGACACAAGAAGAAGAGAATTTTAGACCAATATCTCTGATGAACATCAATGCAAAAATCCTCAATAAAATACTGGCTAACCAAATCCAGCAGTACATCAAAAAGCTTATCCAACACAATCAAGTTGGCTTCATCCCTGGGATGCAAGGCTGGTTCAACATACGCAAATCAACAAACGTAATCCATCGTATAAACAGAACCAAAGAAGAAAACCACATGATTATCCCAATAGATGCACAAAAGGCCTTCAAAAAAATTCAACAGCCCTACATGCTAAAAACTCTCAATAAACTAGGTACTGATGGGATGTATCTCAAAATAATAAGAGCTATTTATGACAAACCCACAGCTAATATCATACCGAATGGGCAAAAACTAGAAGCATTCCCTTTGAAAACTGGCACAACACAGGGATGCCCTCTCTCACTACTCAGATTCAACACAGTGTTGGAAGTTCTGGCCAGGGCAATCAGGCAGGAGTAAGAAATAAATGGTATTCAATTAGGAAGAGAGGAAGTCAAATTGTCCCTCTTTGCAGAGAACATGACTGTATATTTAGAAAACCCCATCATCTCAGCCCCAAATCTCCTTAAGCTGATAAAGCAACTTCAGCAAAGTCTCAGGATACAAATCAATGTGCAGAAATCACAAGCATTCTTATACACCAATAACAGACAAACAGAGAGCCAAATCATGAATGAACTCCCATTCACAACTGCTTCTAAGAGAGTTAAAATATCTAAGAATCCAACTTGTAAGGGATGTGAAGAACCTCTTCAAGGAGAACTACAAACCACTGCTCAGTGAAATAAAAGAGGACACAAACAAATGGAAGAACATTCCATGCTCATGGATAGGAAGAATCAATATCGTAAATATGGCCATACTGTGCAAGTTAATTTATAGATTCAATGCCATTTCCATCAAGCTATCAATGACTTTCTTCACAGAATTGGAAAAAAGTATTTTAAAGTTCATATGGAACAAAAAAATAGCCCCGATTGCCAAGACAATCCTAAGCCAAAAGATCAAAGCTGGAGGCATCACACTACCTGACTATAAACTATACTACAAGGCTACAGTAACTAAAACAGCATGGTACGGGTTCCAAAACAGAGATACAGACCAATGGAACAGAACAGAGTCCTCAGAAATAACACCACCCATCTACAATCATCTGATCTTTGACAAACCTGACAAAAACAAGAAATGGGGAAAGGATTCCCTATTTAATAAATGGCGCTGGGAAAACTGGCTAACCATATGTAGAAAGCCAAAACTGGATCCCTTCCTTACACCTTATACAGAAATTAATTCAAGGAGGATTAAAGACTTAAATATTAGAACTAAAACCATAAAAACCCTAGAAGAAAACCTAGGCAATACCATTCAGGACACAGGCATGGGCAAGAACTTCATGACTAAGACACCAAAAGCAATGGCAACAAAAACCAAAATTGACAAATGGGACCTAATTAAACTAAAGAGCTTCTGCATAGCAAAAGAAACTACCATCAGAGTAAACAGGCAACCTACTGAATGGGAAAAAATTTTTATGATCTTCCCATCTGACAAAGGGCTAATATCTAGAATCTACAAAGAACTTAAACAAACATACAAGAAAAAAATCAAACAACCCCATCAAAAAGTAGGCAAAGGATATGAACAGATATTTCTCAAAAGATGACATTTATGCAGCCAACAGACACATGAAAAAATGCTCATCATCACTAGCCATCAGAGAAATGCAAATCAAAATCACAATGAGATACCATCTCACACCAGCTAGAATGGCAATCATTAAAAAGTCAGGAAACAACAGGTGTTGGAGAGGATGTGGAGAAAAAGGAACACTTTTATACTGTTGGTGGGACTGTAAACTAGTTCAACCACTGTGGAAGACAGTATGGTGATTCCTCAAGGATCTAGAACTAGAAATAGCATTTGACCCAGCCATCCCATTACTGGGTATACACCCAAAGGATTATAAATCATGCTGCTACAAAGACACATGCACATGTATATTTACTGTGGCACTATTCACAACGGCAAAGACTTGGAACCAACCCAAATGTCCATCAGTGATAGACTGGATTAAGAAAATGTGGCACATATACACTATGGAATACTATGCAGCCATAAAAAGGATGATTTCATGTCCTTTGTATTGACATGGATGCAGCTGGAAACTATCATTCTGAACAAACCATCACAGGGACAGAAAACCAAACACAGCATGTTCTCACTCACAGGTGGGAACTGAACAATGAGAACACTTGGATGCAGGGTGGGGAACACCACACACTGGGGCCTGTTGTGGAGTGGGGGAAGGGGAGGGATAGTATTAGGAGAAATATCTAATATAAATGACGAGTTAACGGGTGCAGCACACCAACATGACACATGTATATATATGTAACAAACTTGCATGTTGTGCACAGGTACCCTAGAACTTAAAGTATAACAATTTAAAAAAGAATGGGTTTTAAGCATTAGATAAAAACCTTCATAAGAACAAAAATAAAATGTAAAATTTGAAAAAATATGATACAGAATAGCAATAAGCCTTACCATAATAAAAATAGAAATATAAATAGACTACGGACTAAAAACGAGTATTAAAAAAAACTCTCCCCAAAGTCAATGCAAAAATGACAGAAAAACAGAAAAATGTGAAAGAGATCTTTTTAAACAATTTACAGGAAACAACAGCTCAACAAGCATAAAAGGAGATGCTCAGACTTGTTGGCAATCAGGCAGTGGTAGGATGGACACCTAAAGTGTGATGAGTACGCCCCAGGAATTGCTTTGCATCAGTGAGAAGCAATTGACTGGATGTATACATCAAAGCCAAGATGGATCTTTAAGACATAGAATGAAAGGGAAAATGTAATAAACAAAATGTAAATTTTGACACACTCGAAGTAATAGCACACATATTATAAAATGTATACAACCAAAGAATATACATTAGAAAGGTTGCCTATGGAGTAAAAGGGAAATGGAGTGGGGAAGGGGGAAAAATGGTAAAAGAAAATACATAAAATACAAAATGAAAAATACGAAACATTCAAAACAACAGTACACATATTATATATTTATTACTTACCATCTATATATACACACTAAATACATTAAAATAAAGGAAGAAAACTATTTTATATATTTAGCTAATTAGTATAGTTATATAGCTAATGTACTGCACTCTAAATACTTTGACTTTTAATTATACTGTCTTGTGCATGACTTTTATTTATTCCTTGCTAATATCTATCCCCTCCCTCCTTTTTTTTGAGACAGGGTCTTGTTTTGTTTCCCAGCCTGGAGTGCAGTGGTGTGACTCTGGCTCACTACAGGCTCTGACCTTGCAGGCACAAGTGATCCTCCAGCCTCTGTCTCCCACCCTCAGGACTGTAGGGATGCACCACCACAATCGGCGAATATTTTTTAAATTTATTTTTTGAGGAGACCGGGTCTTACTATGTTGCCCAGCCTGGTCTTAAACTCCTCAGCTCAAGCCCTCCTCCTGCTTTGGCCTCCCAAAGTGCTGGGATTGCAGGAATGAGCCACCATGTCCAGCTTCTTCTCTCTTTTAACTTTATTTGTACATTGCCTTAATCTTTCAGAACAATATTTAACAGTGAACATAATAGTGGCTGTTTTATGTAACTTTTAAATTAAATTTTAATTAATTAAAATTCTAATTTTTAAAAACAATTACAAACTTAAATTCAACAGATGGGTAGTTTTCAAGTATAATCTGTGAGAATTTTGAGGAAATTAGCATTTTGTAAACATATCCATGACCTCATCATGCTCCTAGTTCCTTGATGGAGACACATAACCATGACAGTAAACAGCCAGTGGATTCAAGAAAAAGCATCGGTTGCCCGTGAATCTTGGATGAACGGTAACCATGCTACAGGCATTGAGTTCAGAAGAGCCTGGGATAGGTCCTGTGGAAAGTGTTTTTACTGAACATTATTCATGCTGCAATCAACAAAGAAGGCTTGTCTGTCTGAGCTGTGGGGTCTGCTGGGCACAAGAAAAAAAGTCACTTACCACTCAAGAGAACCCAATAGCTTGTATGAACACTAAAGTAAACCACCAAAAGCACATCAAGTCTATTTCACACTCACTGAAATGGCTACTATAAAAGAAAATAACACGTGTCGGTAAAGAGGCGAAAAAATTGGAACCCTTGTGCACGTTGCTAAGAATATAAAATAGTACAGTCACTGTAGAAAACAGTATGGAGGTTCTATAGAAAACTAAAAATGGAATTACTATGTGATCCATCAATTATGCTTCTGGGCAAGTAATTGAAAGCAGAGACTTGAAGAGATATATTTGTAAACCCATGTTAATAACAACATTATTTGCAATAGCAAAATGTGGAAGCAATCTACTTGTGCATCCATGAATGAATCGATTATGGTGTATATAATCCATTATGTAACGTGGTATGTACATAAAATGGAATATTATTCAGCCTTAAAAAGAAAACCAATTCTGACACATGCTACAACATGTGTGTACTTTGAGGACATTTTTATATTTGAGGACATATTTATATTTCTTTTTTTTTTTTTTTTTTTTTTTTTTTTGAGACTGAGTCTGGCTCTGTCGCCCAGGCTGGAGTGCAGTGGCCGGATCTCAGCTCACTGCAAGCTCCGCCTCCCGGGTTTACGCCATTCTCCTGCCTCAGCCTCCGGAGTAGCTGGGACCACAGGCGCCCGCCACCTCGCCCGGCTAGTTTTTTGTATTTTTTAGTAGAGACGGGGTTTCACCGTGTTAGCCAGGATGGTCTCGATCTCCTGACCTTGTGATCCGCCCGTCTCAGCCTCCCAAAGTGCTGGGATTACAGGCTTGAGCCACCGCGCCCGGCCATATTTATATTTCTATTATGCAGTGCACAGTAATGACAAAAGGACAAATACTCCATGATTCCACTTATATAAGACACCCAGAGTAAAAAAAGAAACATAGAGACAGAAAGTGAAATGGTGGTTTCCAAGGGTTGGGGGAGGGAAGAAAGAAAAGTTAACAGTGTAACGGGTACAGAATTTCAGTTTTGCAAGATGAAAGGAGCTCTTGAATAGATGGTGGTGAGGGTTGCACAACAATGTGAGTGCACTGCAAGCTACTAAAATGTACCACTTAAATGATGGATAAGACAGTAAATTTCATGTTCTATATATTTTACCACAATTTAAAATAAAAAAAAATCTAAAAGTCACATCAGGGACTTCTATCAAGGCATATTTAATAGCAGAGAAAGACATGTTTTCAAAAAAGAAACTACCAGAAATTGTAAGGAAGGACTTGGAATGGGGCAATTTGAGGATGTAAAGAATTTGGTCTATTAAGACAAAATTATTTCAGGAAAAAAAGCTTAAATCAATAATAGAATTGAAATTTCTAGAAGCCAAATATGTGATCTGAAATAACTGAAGTAATCTCAAAATACAGCGTGTATCACTGTAATGACGGGCCTCTAGGCTCTGAAGGTAGACTGCCAGGTCTAAAATTAAGCTCAGCACTTATCAGTAGCTAGCATTAGCATATAACATTAGTTGTTGATATTATATTCAAACAATATTTATTATTAATACTATTAATAAGCAAAATGCAAAAAAGTGAATATTGTGAGTGAAAAGACAAGCAATGTGAATGGATTCAGGAAATCTAGATCCAAATGTGAGTTCCAGAAAGAGAGAAATAGATTGAGGAGAAACAATAACAAAAAAAAAAATAAAATAAAAGATAATTTCTGGGCTGAAGAACAGTTCAAAATGTTAAGATTGAAACACATCCTGGTGACATTTCTAAACTCCAAATTTAAGAGAAAATGTCACGAGCTTCCAGAAATTGGAAGTAATTTACTTACAAGGAAAGAAAATCATATTGGTATCAGGGCCCTCTCAACTGAAACATTAAATATACAAAGCAGTGGAACAAACAAACAAAAACAAAGAAAATGTAAATAAATAAAAAGAAGAAACAAAATAAAACAAAGAACAAAGAAACAAAACAAGTGATCTTAGGACCAATACCCAAGTCATCATATCATTTATCTGTTAACTACAAAGATTTAAGTTCCATATTGTGGCCTTGTCCTTTTGAGGTGTTTGTCATTTTCTTCTGCTACAGAATCCTGTCTACAAAAAAAGGTCACATTTGTTTTGTTAATATTCGTTGCACTTTCAGTGTTTGAAGAGTCATTATATTCCCCCTCAAATACTCCTCTAAATGCAATTGTCATAATATTCTAGAAAACCCGAAAGTATAGAGATGATAAAGCTATCAGTGACTGTCAGTGGTCCAGGAGTATAGGAAGATAATTGAATAGGTGAGGAACAGGGGATTTCTTTAGAGCAGTGACACTTTTCTGTATAATACTGTAATGGTAAGCTCAAGATACTAAGCATTTTTCAAAACTCATTCATACAACTTAACAGCATGTTATGCCATTAAAAGTAAGCCATTTAGAAAGATCATTTAAGAGTCTGAAGTATGCCAGGAAGAAATGCAGAATCTGACCAATCAATGCAAATGTATTACAAATGTATGAAACAACCTCATAGAGGGATGAGTGGAAATAAGTTATTGACCTAAGAAAATGTGAAAATGAGTTGGAGTCCTTAAAACCAAAGTGAAAAGGAACTGCATGTAAGCACTGTACTCTGGTTACTAAAGCTGTTTCCTACAGGGGTATAGGTCTACAATTCTGAAAGCACTATCCACGTCTACAAAAATTAAATGATTAATTAAATGGTTAGGGGATGGAACCATTTTAATGGAATGTTATATAGAAACCAGGTTTCTCGCTGTTGGAGTGAAAGATTACATTTAAGCTAATGGAGAAGACTGGAATGATCCATGTGGTAACAGACTGTAGTTGGAAATAATACAAACTTGTATTTAGATTTAGATAAAGATGATTGCATATACAAATATTTATAGATATGTGTATATTCACGGATCTGTACATAGACTCAGGTCTCTTAGCTCTGTCAGCTGAGAGGCTCTCCAAGCAACACAGTGCTCAGTTGTCATTTCTAATATTATTCTCCAATAAAAGAACCAGTGATCCTTAGAGAAAAGACTGATTCTAGGACTTGGTCTTGCAATCTACAAGAGCCTAGGACATCTTGTAGGGCTGAAAAGTCAGAAAGTGCTTAAATAAATAAATTCCCACAATAATGGGGATACAACAGGTGACACAGGTGCTGAGAGTTCCCAGTGCCCAAACTGGAACAACTTGAGCAACAAAACAAAAAGAGTGCTATTGAATTATAACCCACATTACAAGATAAGTATCAATGAGCCCACACTAATATTAAAAAAACGGTTGAATAAAGAAATAAATGGGAGAATAGATAAACATCCCATGCTAAAGAATTCTAAATGATTTACATAGATCCTCCACCCTTACGGAGGTGGACCATGATTTCTCACTCCATCACCGTGGGCTGCGCACAGTGGATTTCTTCTGAAACGCACAAAAAGGGCGTAAGGGACAGCAACTTTCCAGGGATATGGGAAGGAACTTGACAACTTTATCAAGTCTGGTGATCAAAGTTACTATCAACCATGACCTTGCATTTTGATACTACGGACTCTTGACACAATGTGATAACGATGGGACCTCTGTGGTCTTATTCTCCAACATATTACCCCAATCCATTCATTTTTTAAAAAGCATCAGATTAAATACCAGTTAATGGACATTCTAAAAAATACCTGATCAGTATGCCTTAAAACTGTCATGATCACCAAAAACAAGAAAAAAAATGGGAAACTGTCATAACCAAGAGGAGGCTAGGAAGACCTGAGTACTACAACAGAAAATGACATTAGTCAAAAACCAAGGTAATCTGCATAAGGTATGGACTCAGTTACTAATAGCGGACATTATTGGTTCATTAATTGTGACAAATGTACCATTCTAATGTAAGATGTTAATACCAGGGGAAAATGAATGTGAAGTACTATCTTTGCAAGAATTACTTAAATCTAAAACTTTTCTAAAATAAGGCAGTTAATTAAATAAATTTTAAAAAGCTGCTCTATATATAATATAGGATATTATTATAAAATAAAATATATATTATAAATTAATTATGTATATTTTTGTATAATTCCCACATGTAATGAGAATTTATCCAATTGAATGCGACAAAGTCAGAAAAATTAATAACTATAAGAACTGTCTGACCTTTATTCATTTTTAATATAATAGAGCATAGCTTTCAATGTTTTAATTAAATAAAACTTTCTTTTTGTGTCTGGTATGTCCAATAATTCTTTTGTTGTTAATTCTTTTCTTATTTTATCAATCAAACCTTAAGTTATGTTTACGGTGGACCATGCAAATAATAAATAAAAAGATTCAGGACCATTGAAAAAGACTCAGGAATCATTTTGAATCTAATCAACAACAAAAGAAAAATCATTTTATACATGTGTGGCCCTAATCACTGCCATGAAGGTCTAGTTTTATCTTTTGCCTCAGAAAAAGACTAGAACATAAAAATATTTCAAGCTACATAGATGGTTTTTGATATTAAAATCCTCCATAGTTACAATAAAATATTTTTAAATATCTCTAAAGAAATGGAAAGGAGTGGCTTGAATGTAGAATAATATCTGAATCTAGTAGATCAATAAATATAATTATTTAAACCATTTAAAATATTAAAAATTTGAAAAACATTGAGTAATAAAAAAGTTATATTTAAACTGCATTTTGTAATGTTTAAAGTTTATATATATGTTAATTGTATTTTGAATTTTTAAAAATAAAATGAAATCACTGTAGACTATTTTAAATTTACATAAAATCTCGTCTACAGAAATATCTTGCAAACAGCTCTTATGGTTGGAGAAATACCTGTATCAGTGGCTCTTGCATTTACAGGAAATTTTCTTCCCTGAGAAAATAATTATGAAGGTTAGATCAATATACACATTGGGTAGACGTGTGATTTTAGACATACATTTTATAAAATCGTTTTAAACAGACAGAATATCCTCTCATTCTTTACTGGAGTAGTGTTCTTTAAATCTGAAATACTTATTTACTGACACTTTTCTTTAAAGATTTGGGCCAATATGCGACTCAAAGGCGAAGGAGGCATTTTAATGCAAATTATAGAGATCAAAGTAGAGGAGCTGAAGAGGTAGAAACCATATTTAGTAATCATTTTCCTTTTTACCACACCAGTCTTTCTCTGTTTCCCAGGGTTTCCAATTACAGAATCAGAAACTCATTTATATTATATATGATAGAAAGTTTAGTGTCTCTTTCATTCACACAAACACATAAATATGATATAAATATCCCTGTGTGTGTGTGTGTGTGTGTGTGTGTGTGTGTGTGTGTGTGTGTGTTTGGTCCTTCAAGGGTCTTCCCATGGAAATAGAAACCACATT
Source organism: Papio anubis (assembly GCF_008728515.1). Classification (NCBI taxonomy): domain Eukaryota; kingdom Metazoa; phylum Chordata; class Mammalia; order Primates; family Cercopithecidae; genus Papio; species Papio anubis. The sequence goes on from NC_044986.1 coordinate 106,616,094, forward strand.
CTCACCCTGACCATTATTTGCCCCCTGTCTGTCTACAGAATGGTCACAGTTCCCATGCATGACTCTCACTGAGCCTTTCCATTCTCCACACAGATGTTCATTTTTTTTTTCCTCCATGTTCAAATGGTCATTTTCTGCCATGCTCATGATTGGAAGTTAATAAAGCAACATCTGACAGCTGCCTCTAGATCTTCAAAATAGTTAATGGAGTTAAAAATTTTTCACAAAGTCCTATAGCATGTCTACTAAGCCATCTGACATGACTGTTGACCAAAATTGGACTTATCAAGTGATCCCATGAAATTGATACCATAATATGACACTAAGAGGCTGTCGTGTTTAAAGGGCTCGGAGGCCCTCTGCCGAACCTCATTTTCTATCATGCTTCTCCTCACTCCTGCTCCAGTCACACACTCCCTTTCAAAGAGTCTTCCAATGACCCAAGATCCCTCCCATCTCAGGACATTTATAGGAAATACTCTTTGTCTTTCCCCATTTCAACCTCCTTAATTTCTACACATTTCAGCAGAATCACGTCCTTATGGGAGCCTTCATTGACCCCCTCAACAAAGGCATGCCTCCCTGCCATACACTCTGAGAGCAGGATATGCTTCTCCTTCTTAGCACTTACTACACTTATATACAGTTTTCCATGGTATGAAAACCTGATAAATATCTGTCTCTTTCATTAGATAAAAATAATATAACGATAGGTAAAATCTGATAAGGAGTACCTAACACAGTGCCTTGCACATAATAAGTGTTCAATAAATAACTGCAAGTGGAATAACTGTATCTATATATACATATATGTGTGCAGAGGTACTACAAGTGCATTACATAACAGATACTGAGTGTGTATGTAATGTAAAGAATGTAATTTTAAAACGTGCTTATTATAAAGCATCCAAAATTATTCAGTTTTCTTTTTGAAATGTTCACAAGAGTCTTTGGATATTGCAAGTTTAGGGGAGAAAGAGAAAACATATCAGGAATGCAATTATCAGAATTGCAGAAAAGCAATATTTAGTGATTGGCTTTTTCTCTTCAAATGTCACTTTGGAGAAGCCTTTTCAGAACTTTCAAAATGGGCTCCATTCTTATTCATATTGAATCAACCTGCTTTTTTATAGCACCTTTCACTTCTCTTTTCAAAATCACATTTGTTAATTGTCTGTCTTCCCCTTCACAATTTAAGATTCATGAGGACAAGCACTTTCTCCACTTCATTCATTTCTGGATCTCCCATACCTAAAACAGAGCATTGTGAAGGCACCAAATAAGTATTTACTTAATCAATTAATTTCGACTGAATGAATTAAGGCATTTCATGGAACTGTAACCACTGGCTAAAAGTTGACTCAAAACTTCCCTATCCAACTATTAGATTTCAGATTCTTTGTCTGATATAGGTAAAAATTAATCTTAATTCGTTTAAATTGCATGCCTAAATTGCACACATGTAAAATAAACATTTCAAAATTCACTAAAGGGTGTTTTCCCTAAACAGTGAATTGTTGCATTTATATAGGTGATTTTCCTGAGGCATACTATCATTGTTCTCAATCTTAGGTAACACAAAAAAGAGTAAGCCTTGTCTATAGCAGACAATAGCCAATGTTGCTCATTGTTCTGACAAAGTTATATTCAGAATGACTCACGCCAGGTCCTTACTCTCTGTATAGAAAAGGCTCACTAACCTAATTAAAACCCCAATCCATGACACTCAAGATGATTTCCCACTTAGTGGCTGATGGCTGATTTTCACTGTCTTTCACATTACATTTGGTTCCTGAAGGAGAAAAAAAATTCATATGGTGGAACATACAAGAACAATGGGAAAAAAATAAGAATGAAAAGTCCTTAGGAAGCACCTGACAGGAAGAGTAATAAGTAAAGGCAGCAAGGTCAAAAGCAAGGTGTCAGTTATGAATGATTGTATCTGTCCTGTGGCACACTGTCGTTCATGAAGGTTGATAACCATTCAATGCAAACAGAAGAACAGTATTTTATGGCAAAATTATTGGACATAACTCAGCTCACTTGTCTTCTTTGAGGGGTGGGGAATGACGAGAGAGAAAATAAAACAAATGTATGCAGGTGAAACGGCAACTGTGTATAAAGGAACAACAAATTTCAAGCCAAGATTCTTGTACCGATTTCTCTTCCCAGAGGAACATCTGCATACATTGGGTATAAATGGATAAAAATTGTTTGAGGAGTGCTAAAAGTAAAATGTTCAATGTGAAAATTTCTGAAAACCAATACTATCTAACAGTACATAAAAATAAAATATAGAAATACGTTACTACTCAGAAAAGTATCTACTGTATATGTATAAGGGAATGGGAGAATTTCCTGGCTTGAATAAATCGCTGGATTCTCCAAAACAAAAATGCTATTGTGTATTTTCTTAACAATAGACAAGTCAAAATATCCAAACTTTTACTCTGAAAATATATTAATGAATTAGAAAGACATACTGAACAAAAAGAAGTACAAACCTAAAAAATGGACCTTATGCTAAAACAACAAAGTATTAAAGGAAGAATTAAGTCTATAACAAAAGAGAGAAGTCTAGCCATTAATTTATGCAGGATGGGAATTAAGTAGGATAAAAATTGGTTTATTGTTCATGGGGTCAGGGGAGGGAGAGAGTTAGGAAAAATAGCTAACATATGCTGGGCTTAATACGTAGGTGATGGGTTGATAGGTACAGCAAACTACCATGGAACACGTTTACCTATGTAACAAACCTTCACATCCTGCACATGTACACCAGAACTTGAAATAAAAATAAAAATTAAAAAATGGTTTATTAACTAACGATTAGAATCTCAACACGATAACTTTATTTTTTTCTTACTTACTCAACCCATATGTGGAGCATCAAGTATATATTAGGCACCCTTCTATTTGCTGATAAAATGTTACAATTATAGAAACACAACTTAAATTTATGCTTGTTTTACACAAACTTGAACGAGGCATATTTAACTTGCTCAATACATTTTAATACTCCTTAGCATAGGTGAAGACACATAATGAAACCTACACAGATACAATCCACATTAAGGTCATCATTTTCATTCAAATCTAATTAATATTAAGTGTCTTCTATGTGTCAATAGAGCTGGGTGTCACATGGGAAAATAAGAATACATGATTTAAGGAGCTCACAGATAAAAGGCAATGAAAACATGTAATGATTATACTTGTGTGTGAGCAAATTTTATTATATTATAACAAAAAGGGAAAGTACTTTAGTGGGCTCTCAATGAAATGAAGGACCTGTATGAAATTAGCAAGTTGTAATAAAGTGTGTAGCACTTGAAATGGGCTTTGGAAAGTGAACACGATACCAGCAAGAGCATAAAGAAAATGAGGAAATTCCAAGCAAAGAAACCGCATGATTGAAGATACTGAAGTATGGAAGTGTTTAAATATTTTAGGAACCTTGAATAGTCTGAGATGGTAAGAACATCAATAGTGAGTTAAAGACCTTAAGAAGTCATGACTAGGTACATAGGCCATATTCTGAAAGTGTCTTTAATTGTATTACAAGGATTTGTGGGATGGGTCAGGGCAAGAATCTTAAAGACGGCAGGGAATTTGTGGAGGTGAAGCTGAGGGGCCTGAGAGTAGGCAGAGCCTTGGAATAAGTGGGAGAACTGAAGGGTCACACTGAAGATCTAGTTGACATTAGATATCACAAATTCATTAATGGAACTGATAGATACAAGCGCAATATCAAGAACTAGAAATCAGATGAAGATAATTGAACATATGGGGTTAAATATCTAGGGTAGGGCTGAGAAAACTGGGGACTACAGCAGGTATCCAAAAATCCACAGACTTAGCAGCAACTGGACGCAGGCTCTGGGTACCAAGTGACTCTATTTGTTTTGTTTTGTTTTGTTTTGTTTTGTTTTGTGATGGAATCTCACTCTGCTGCCCAGGCTGGGGTACAATGGCACGATCTCAGCTCACTGCAACCTCCACCTCCCGGGTTCAAGTCATTCTCTGGCCTCAGCCTTCTGAGTAGCCAGGATTACAGGTGTGTGCCACCACCTAATTTTTGTATTTTTAGTAGAGATGGGGTTTCACCATGTTGGCCAGGCCGGTCTTAAACTCCTGACCTCAGGCGATCCACCTGTCTCGGCCTCCTGAAGTGCTGGGATTATAGGCATGAGCCACTGCACCTGGCCTAAGTGACTCTATTTGACTCCCAGTCACATCACACTAGTATGTGACTTTGGGCAAGTCACTCAATTTATTCTGGCTTTGTTTTCCTCAGTTGTAAAATGAAGGTAATAATAATACATATTTACAGTCCCTTAATTCAAGTCTTTGTGGTCAAGTGCGTTTTTAAATTCAGAATTGCTTAAACTTTAGAAAGTTCTTATAATACACATACCATATATTAGATGTAATAGCCCAGTAAGTTTGTAATAGCAGATCCATAATAAGACACAGAAATACTTCCAAAGTAAAATATATGGCTATTTATGTTCAATGGAACAAAATCAGACTACAAATAGGCTTATGTCAGTTTTTGTCAAATGTGATGGCAAGTGAGTTATAATTTTTTTTAAAAAACTTCAGAGCTTTTTAGACTTTGAATTTATGGTTATTCCTGTAGAATACATTTTATGCAAATCTAAAATAGTCTACGGTTAATTTCATCTTATTTCTGAAAATTCAAAATGGGATTAACTTATACATAAACTTTAAACATTTCAGTATGCTTGCAGTTTAAATAATGTAACTTTTCTATTACCTGATTTTTTTTTCAAATTTTTGACATTTCAAATGTTTGAAAGAGTTTATGGATAGGGGTGTGTGGACTTCAGCACCTAAATCATAAGGTTGTGATAATTAAATAGATAATATATGTGAAGGATTTTGGAGAGCATCTGGACCTGAAGCACTCAGTAGCTCCTGTAGTGGTGATGATGGGGGTGTTTATGAAGGAAAAGAACAGGCAGAGATTAGGAGAATAAGGGGGATTTGGGGTTACCATGAGATAGAAAAGTCATTTGAGAAATAAAATGGCAGAAGATCGTATTCAGGGATTAGAATTTCAGAGTTAAACATTTCAGAATCAGATCAGAACAATTTCAGGTGAAGAAGACTTTTCTGAAGCGGTTTCCTAGGTTCAGGTCTAAGAGAAGAAAACAGAGGAAGTCAGATAAACCTATGCATGAGCCTCATAAAGAAGGAAAATTTTTGATGAAATTAATTAAACATGGAGCTTGCTGTGAAATCTCGGTGAAACTCTTGGAGATCATCCACTCACCTCCTAATTGCCAACACCTCATCTCCCAAAATCTCCCTGCCCACCCCAAGGAGAAACTAAGGCAGTAGGGGAAAGTGACTCTGGGTCAAACTGTTCTTTATTCTGTCCACAAAGTGGGGTTGTTGATGCTGGTCAGAGATTCTGGTCAGGTGAGAGAGGCCAAGTATTTACAGCTCTTGATGCTTCTAGTTCAGGAAATTAGTGTATGCAATTTGAGATTTAGGCTGCATTCATATGTGTATACAGTGATATGCAGCATACATAAGCTTCACATTGGGATTGCGTTCAAGGCAAATTCCATGTCTTAATTCTCTGTGTTCCTCTATCAAAGATGCCTAGTACAATACATCCTACACAGAAGATGCTCAGTAAATCGCAAAATGATTGGGACTCTTTTAGCTCTCATGTATGTATGTTCTATAAATAAATTATAATAATATTAACCCCAAAATAGATGTAACTATACTAGAATCTTACACACAGTCTGTATAATGGCAATAATAACCCTGAAAAGACCTATTATTTAACCATTTTACAAATAAGGAAATTGAGGCTCAGACTACTTAGGGGATGAGGCCAAAAACACATTGCAGGAAATTTAAGAGATTGAACCCAGATTTGTCTGAATTTGATGTCTGTGCCACCATCCACTACTGGGAACTAGAGAGCGAAATTAACAAGAGGCCATCTGCAAGACATGGTTTAAGCCCCTGCTAGGCAATTGTCTTATTTCTTTTTAAAATGGCTGTAACAACACTCCCTCTATAATTTGTTATCTGGACATTTTAACTGCTGAAACACCAGGGGGAGAATGAAAAATAAAATTTTGATTTGGTTTAGGCTTTCAATTTATTATGTATATAAAATTATGATAGCCATGCTCATTAAGGTTTAATATTATGAAAGAGCTGTATATGTCCCTTAAAGCCTTGGGCAATAGCACTGAGACCCAAATGCCCATGAATAGTGGATTAATTACTTAGCAATAAATGGGAAGACATTTACTAACAACAAGGATGCCATACAGAAAGAATAATTATTGCTTTTATGAATTCATATCCTTGTTCTAAGCATTAAAAATGGAAATACCAGAATATAACAATATAAAACTAAGTGATAAAACTGGTTGAGTGAAAATTCATGTAAAAATTAAGCAAATCCTAGTGCACCAACCTAGGTGTCAGCATCAACATTCCTCATAGCGACAGTCATTATGGAAAAGAAACCGCAAATATAGATATGCACATACAACACACATTTATATAATTGAAAAGAGGAAGCTAATTAGAAAAGTGTTATGAGACCACATTTAAAAGGAAAAAATATATATATAAAATCCTACCCATAGACTTGAGATGCCAGAATTTATTTTCATTTATCAAAGCCTGAATTTTTATTTTATTTTATTTATTATTATTTTTTTTTTGAGATGGACTCTTACTCTGTTGCCCAGGCTGGAGTGCAGTGGCGTGATCTCGGCTCACTGCAACCTCTTCCTCCCGGGTTCAAGCGATTCTTTTGCCTCAGCCTCCTGAGAAACTGGGACTACAGGCATGCCCCACCACACCCAGCTAATTTTTTGAACTTTTAGTAGAGACAAGGTTTCACCATGTTGGCCAGGATCGTCTCAAACTCCTGACCTCAAATGATCCACTCACCTCACCCTCCCAAAGTGCTGGGATTACAAGTGTGAGTCACCATGCCCAGCCAAAGCCTGAAGATTTTAAAACTGCATATGGCTAGTAGGAAAAAAAAATCGTCATGACTGATTAGTGATGTCTTTCATAAGTACTGAATGGGAAAAAATCATGCTTTCTGCAGGTATTTTCCATCCCTTAAACTTCATGGCAAATGAACTGAACTCTTTCACTATTCTCAAACTCCACTCATCTGTATTTACTTTATTTTGAAGTCAATGGAGTAGAACAGAAATAATCCAGCTCTCTATTTATTTGACATGTTTTAACCACTAAGTACCACATTTTCCTCATTCTGAAACATGAAAACTGTCACATTTACCATGCAGGCTATTGTGAGGATTGGAAATCAAGGACTTAAAGCTTCTAACATGATGCTTGGCATATGGAAGACATTAACATTTTGCTGATATATATATATATGTCAACACTCATTAATAAGACTGTTAAAAATATTTTTCTAGAAATAATAATTGTTTAAAAAATAGCATCCCTCATCTTATTTTCTTTCCAGTGAAATGTTCTGGGAGAGAGATGAAGAAACAGAAAACTAAGGAAAAATATACATGTATGTCTAAATTTTTCATGGATTAGATTACTGCTCTGGGATTTGGGCAGGAGGCAAGACTAATGAATGAGTTGGTAGCCTATGGTTCGAAGGAGACTCTAAGGACAAATTATCACCCTTATTTTAATTTTTAACAATTCAATCATCCTCCTCCATAACTCCCAGGACCACAGACATTTCCATGTTAAAACTATACGTTTCCATGTTAAAACTACTTGTTCTATCAAGAAATAGAGTCAAACGCGGGCTGGAGATCTTTTCCCTCTTACTCCCCTCTCCAGTTTTAAACATCTCAGGAGAATGCGCTGAGCTCCCTTAATGCAACAGAGAACAGGTACATTGTCCCTCACTTCGCTCTGCCCTTGCAGTTCTCTGCAACCCATGGAGAACAGTTGTATCCTTCCTCTAATGCACTCTTGTCAGCCTTCAGTTTGATAGATAGATAGATAGATAGATAGATAGATAGATAGATAGATAGACAGACAGACAGACAGACAGACAGTCAGTCAGTCAGTCAGTCAGTCACAGACAGATGTGTGGGTATGGATCCATATATACATACACACACACCTATATACTTCCACACACATGTACACCCTTCTACCAGAACATATTCAATGCTACTATTCCTTAATAGTCACTGGAGACCAATTTTCCACAGGACTGACTCACTGATGGTGAATAAAGGGAAGAGGTGGAAATCACAAATAATATATTAAGATCAAACTGAGGTAAAATGTCAAAAGCAATAGCCAAAACTCTATTATTAAGGCTAATAAGGAAAAGATGAAATTTTAAAGGCTAATAAAAAGGGCTTGGGTTTACTTCACATTGTCATTTAATAGTTGCTAAAGGGCAGATCATCACTCTCTCAGAAAGCCACTCTGGCAGATAAAAAGAGAAGAAATGGCCCCCAAGCACTTTTTAATGACATGATTAAATATAAAACTATCATATTTTAAAAGGCAAATCCAAAAATAATTCATGTGAACCATGAATATGATTTTTGGAAAGTGTTCTCCCTGTTGTAATCCTATCCTTTTCTCCTTTGTTGCTTCTTTTTTTTTTTTTTTTCCCATTTCACTCTTTGGTTCTTTTGACATTCAGTTTTAAAGACCCACCCTTTTGTCAGCTAGAGACGCAGAATTTTCTAATGCTTGATATTAATCCAGTTGCTGGTATCTGCTCCCAAGCAAACTCAGGTCAGAATTCTACTGCTTTTGGATAAAAGCCATATCAAGGCTTACAGAAAAAAAACAAATGTGATTCTTAAAGCAAATATGAATTCTCACCACCAAACACAATTGGAGGAATTTCTGAAAACCAAAGCAGGCAATGCTGAATTGTCCATTTCACAAAGGCAATGGACACGTTTCCGTAATATTTTAATTGTAACACTGAAAATTACTTTAGCTCTGATTTTTGAAATATCTGTGAAAAAAGCAGATCTCATATTAGTGTACATTTTGCGTAGAAAAGTATTATTTTTAAATATTGTTTTAGAACTGAAATTAGTTAAGGTTACATTAAAGAATAATTGGCAGCCGGGCATGGTGGCTCACACCTGTGATCCCAGAACTTTGGGAGGCTAAGGCGGGTAGATCACTTGAAGTCAGGAGATTGAGACCAGACTGGCCAATATAGCAAGATCCTGTCTCTACTAAAAATACAAAAACGAGCTAAGCATGGTTGTGGGTGCCTGTAATCCCAGCTACTTGAGAGGCGGAGGCAGGAGAATCGCTTGAACCTGGGAGGCAGAGGTTGCAGTGAGCTGAGATTGCGCCACTGAACTCCACCCTGGCTGGGCAACAGACCAAGACTCTTTAAAGAAAAACAAAAAGAAAAAAAAGAAAGAAAGAAAAACAAAGAACAAGCGGCATAATTCCAGAAACATACATGAGCTAGATTTCCAAACTCTTGGCTCAATTTATTTCATTAAACTGATATTCAAAACAAATTGGATTTTTTTTCTGTTTTATTTTCGACTACAGATGTTATGTCCATCTCTTAATTGGTTGCATTGATATTTGTACATGTCATCTCTATAAGATTAACATCCAACATAAATGATCCATACGAAATAATCATCTCCATTTAGTCTGGTGACATTTGAATCAGCTCTTCCTATGTCAAACTGTGTTCATTGTTAGGATGACCGCCCGTATGCAGATTGAAATCAGCCTCCCTGCTGCATCCTGGCCCTTCATGAACAGCAGAAGGAAGGGCTTCAGGGTGACATGATTCTGCCAATTTTGCATGTCTCTCTTCAGTTTTTGGGATGGAACACATGACCTCCCTCCTAGGGCCTCAATCCCTTGATTTCTCCTCTCTCATTCCTGGCAGCTGAATGGGTGCTCTCATCGTTTGACACACATGATGACCTGCCACAGTAACCTCTCCATGCGCCTATATTCTTACATAGACACTCAGAGCACCACCTGTACTGCATAGCTTGCAGACAGTGACTCATGGCTTAATGTATTTCATTTAAACTTTGCCACCACCATTCACTTAGAGCACTGCATTGTAGGTTTATGTTTCTTGGGGGGGTGGGAGGGCATTTTTGTATCAGATTAACCTACCTATCATTTAATCTATTATTTAATATTTATTTAATAATAAGCTTAATTATTGGGGGGAATAGTCTACCTTAAAAATAGTACAAATCATCATTATAATATTTGTTCCTAGATTGGTAATAACTTCAGGTCCACAGAGAGACAAATTTAGAGTCAAATTGAGCAAATAGGATTGCATTTTACCATGGAGTGAGTGGTAGGTGTGTACAATATCCTAGATCTGTTTGTTGGAACAATATAAATTGCAACCTGACAAAGTCTTCTACACGAGATTTAGGTGATCCTCAAATAGCCATCACTAGGCTTCCCAAAACTTGCTAAATTGGAATTAGCACATTTTTTGGTTGATATCAGTCTTTCAATTCTAAAGGCATTCTCTAACCTGACAGCATAGGACAGGAAGCCATGAGTCTATGGTGAGCACTGCAAGGGCTTAAGAATCTCACTTCTTAGGAGAACAGTAGATATGAGCAGTACAAGAGATACCAGAGCCTACTTACTGATGGGATTGCCCTAAAGTGGGATAGAAACAGAGTGCAGGCCCTCTTGGAGGCATACTTGAAACACAAGAGGCAAAAATGAAAATGCTATCATTATTCTGCACTTTCTGTCATTGAAATTTCCAGCCTAATTAGTGAGGCTTCATAAACTTCCCCCATTGAGGTGGAAATGAAAACTCAGACAAAATAAACTTCAGGAAAAAATTATAGACAGAAGGTGAAATCTGGCTTAGAAAATGAAATAATATAGTAATTATTTTACAGGGTTCCAGTAAACCATAGACCCAGGGTATTCTACATCTAATCATGAAGTATAAAAATGCAATTCTCATTTGTTCAGTTTCACTCTAGATCTGTATCTCTGGGGCCAGAAAGCAATTACTACTCTGCACAAATAATACAGAGTAATAATTCTCTTTACTATCCTTAAATCCTCTCTAACATTTTTGTCTAACACGCCTTCAGGTTTTATATCATGACTGATGCAAATGTTGTAAGTCTGGTTTTGGTCTATGTTTTGTTGTGTTTACTTTCTATATGTAACATTTTAAACATCTAAAATATATTTTCTCACCAATATCTTTGTTATTGTTTTGTTTGAAATTTATTTCTCATACATTGATTACTCTGTTCTGGCAGGAAGGTATTTTATTGATTATAAAATTGCAAAGATACTGCAAAGTGGCATTCCATCTCAGGGCTTCACAGAAAATTTTACTAACTATTAGTAATGTCCACTTGAGGTTAGAAAAGAATACGATTTAAATGGAACCTAATAGAAGCAGTAAGACTTTCTAAAGGTTAAATCAATGTGGTTTCCTTTTGAAAATGTCTTCCTGGAAGAAATGCTGTTTTTCTGCACCAGCATCTTTATCTGTCTTCCAGAGGATTCTGCTCATTACTGGGATCATTCGTTATTCTTTGTTGTGTTTTAATTATTTTTTGTTGCATCATCAAAGGCAATTTGCTACAGATGGGTCCAGTCATATGCTCCTTCCATCCTTCTTGGCACAAACACACTCACTTTGGCTCTGATCTTCAAAATCCCTGCATCTAAGCCAAACTCTCAACATGCCTTTCAAGTAGAGGATTTAACCCTTTACTGGCCAGGGGGGAAAAGGCAATAGCAATCTGCCTCTGAAAAGTGGAGAGAAAGATGATTAATTGTAAAAATCGCCTTTAGGAGCTGCTGACAATCCAATACTATGATAGTGGGAAAAACACAAATGATGTTTTTAACCTTATTAACATGACTAGAAGATATGGGATATGTTGACTAGTGCCACCATTAATCATTGATGCATTTAGCAAAATTTGCAATAATGAAATGTGTTTCTCATACTCTTTAGTGTGTAAAGCTTTTAAACATTCTCTAACTGGGGCATAATTATCTAAGGACACAGTAATTACAGGACTTAGTATTCGTAATGTCTCATACTTATTTTACTGCAGCCTCTAACCAGAAATTAAAAATACTTCCTTTTAAGATTGCCCATCTTTTCCCACAATTACCTGTTATTCCCTACTTAAGTTAGTGACTTTCTCCATTCATCTCCTAAGCTAGCATTAGAATGTCAGTGCTTAGAATCAGAGTGCATCGGAGAGCAAGGGTTCAAATCCTGGTGTCACTGGCAGAGTTTCTCAAACATAGCATTTAACAAATTCTAGGATTAAAGTGTGCACAGACATACACACACACACACACACAGATACATCAAAAGCATCTTCAGAGACAGGAAAAGACAACAGGTATTGTTGTTTTGGCTGATTTGAAGGGAACACTAACCCTCTGAGGTGGCTGATCACAGAGCAAGATCTCTCCCATTAGCACAGACTCTGTGTCCCACATATCCTTGGGAATATTCATCTTTATCATTCAAATCCCATAATTGACCAATGGGAAGAGTCATTTTGCAAGTGTAAGAGAGGGTACTCAGGTAAGTCTACGTGAACAAATTCAAAATGAATAGCAACTAAAAAGAGACAAGTATCCCTGTTTCCTTCGAAAATGAAATGCACCCTTCTGATTCCAGTGGTGAAGATGGTTTCACAGCCTTGCCCACTTTGGAGTTGCCCATTTGAGGGATGCTGCAAGCCTCTGATGACTTTGCTACCCCTGTGCATCGCATTTATTGTGTATCTCTCTACCCCTGGAAGTTTCTGTAAGTCAAATGCATTTTTTAAATTTTACAATATTGCTATGCAGCATGGGAGACAAAGCTCTGATCCAGGCAGAGTGTGTGTGCACAAAAGACTCTAAAAGACACAATAACAAGGATTTAAAAATAACATCCTCCTTATCTAGTTGCAACTTGATTAAATGGCTTGTTACCCAGAGCATGAATCACTGATGAGCGTTAGTTAAATATAGACAATGCTTTAAGAGAAAACTTATTCCTCTGTTTTTCATATTAGATGTAGGGAATAGAGATCCTATGGAAACAAATATATGATTGCTTTTCCTTATGCAGATAACTTTTGTTAGATATAAGTTCCAAATTTCTTTTCAAAGAATCAATATGTCAGTATGTTCAATTCTTTGCCTTCTACTTTTAAGCTTAACTTCTTCATAAAGCAACCTTTTTCAATTACCTGCTCCACCTTGACTCATTTCAGTCACCTACTCCACCCTGACTCATTCTGATTACCTGCTCTGTCATAACCATTTTTCCCGACAAACTACTCACCCTGTCACTCTCTTTAAATTAGCCAATCGGAATTAGTTTAGCCTGCGCGGTCTAACCCTAGCCAATAGGGGAACGACACAGCATCAGGGGCCACGTGCATTAGGGATAAGAATCCCTTCCCCTCCCTTGTCCACGTGTGCGCTCACCATTGCTCCATCTGTAAGGGTGCACCCTTCTATAGAAGTATCTTGCCTTTCTGAGAATTAAAAAGAAAATTTTATATTTTGGTGCTATTTATTTTGCAGCACTGAAACTTTATATATAACACTTTTATCTTTCTATTTAATAGGGGACAGTGAGTGACACTTTATGTCTTCTTTTTATTTTTTTTCCTTTCCTAACAGTAGGATAGTATTTAGTTTATTGATCCATTCAATAAACATTTATCATACCTGGCTCTAAGCTTTACGAATAAGAGAAGTTGACAGCCATTCAGGAGTTCAGAGTCTATTGGAAAAGATAGCTGTAAAATACAATATAATACTACTACAATTAAAGTATGAATATATTAGTGATCACTGTTTTGGGCTGGAATGTTTCAGAGAAGTGGTAATACTGAATGGGATTTGAAGAGTAAAAGGATTTTTCCATTTGAAAGAAGGAAAATCGGCGGGGCATGGTGGCTCATGCCTGTAATCTCAGCACTTTGGGAGGCAGAGGTCGGTGGATCACCTGAGGCCAGGAGTTTGAAACCAGCCTGGCCAACTACTCTTTTTAGTAGAGACGGTACAACCCCGTCTCTACAAAAAAATAAAAATAAAAAAAATAAAAATAAAAAGAAGACGACGACGGAGAAGAAGGAAAATCATTTTAAAACGACCATGTTTAAAACCAGGAAAGTGTAAGGGATCATGAGTTAAGGGAAATGAAGGCATTAAAAGACAAGCATATATAGATCACGTGGGAGTCAAGTGGCAGAGGTTGGAGATGTGGAAAGGAAGGCGGTTAGCTGGAGAAGGTTGTGCATATTGAAATGGTTTGAGTTCATCCTCTGTGGTTATGGGGGAACCACCAAATGATTTTGAATAATGAAATGATCATTTACGTGCTCCACCATACTACTTTTTTTGTGGCAGGATAGAGGGAATAGCTTTCAAGGAGGCAAAGTGGATATAGAGCACTGTCCCAGGCACTAGGAGAGATGTGAAGTTAGAATGAAAGGAGGCCAATCCCAAAGCTGCTATGTGATAACCTGGGCTAAGATGTTGGTTATAAGGATAGAAAAAAATTATGAAAGCCTTAAGGGTTTAATGGATAGAAAAATCACAATTTATCGACCTTAAGATTTGAAATATGTATTTTTTTTCCATTGGCAGATAAAGAGATATCTCTTCTATGTGGCTTTGAAAAGAAGCTTTTATATCACATTTCATGATTAAAATATGACGTCTTAATTTTGCAATTATTTTAGTAATCAGAAATGTATCTAAGGAAAATCATATGATCATAACAGTGTAGCATCCACTGAAATCCACTGAAATTATTCACTGTTATAGTAAACAATTTAGACATCATGGAAGGCACTAAAAACATTCATTACAATGTTTCTACATGTCAGGCATAGCAGTGACTGTTGGAGTTCATTTAAAGATGAATAAAACCTTAATCTCAATCTCCAAAAAACGTATGCTGAAATGCCAAGAAAAATATAAAACATACCTAAAAAGAGATTAGCTTGAAAAACATAATCTTTCTTTTTAAATTATTTTTAGTTTAAAATCTTCTAAATCATGGCGTTTATGTTTGAAAGCAATGTGTATTTGTTGGGGGCCGGAGGGAATGGTGCATATTTGATCTATTATCTAGCTAGTTTACTGAATATATGTCTTTCCTAGGCACAGATAATCTATAATGATAGTTTATCAGCATATCTATATCTATAGATAGAGACAGATCAATTGATCTACATTCATCCTAAGGCTTTATTTTATGATGAAAATATTCATACGGCCTCATCAATATTAAAAAAAATTGTCAAGACTTTTCTTAGATAACTTTGTTTTCCTTAAGAGAAATTAATCCAGAAGGCAGATGTGTGTGTAGGGGGGTGTGTGTGTGTGGTTTGCTGTTGTAACCCCAGTGCACTGTAGGCACTCAGGAACTCAGTTTGTTGAACAGTAAGGAAATGATGTTTTCACTATATCATACATTTATATGATGTGATACATAGTGTAACCCATACAATGTTACATGCATTCAGCTCACTCAGAATTGAGATCTTTACATTGTATTGAATTAGTGAGTAAAAACAGCACTCAATTAACTGCTGCTCAAGGTGTACCTAAAAATGAATGATCTCAGTCTAAGAAAAGCATTCTGGAAAGCTGATGTGACACTCAATATCATATTCATTTAAAAATATTACATATGCTGACTTAAGATACAATTTTAGAGATCTCTGCTTATGTAAATTAGTAAAGCTAATTAAAACTTAAGAGTAAATTTGTTCCACTGCCTAAAGCTGTGGAACAAATTTATTTCACAGGGTTTGTCTTGCCATATTGATATGTTAATGGAATTCAATTAGTATTAAGTACCAAATAGTCCCCTTTCCTGGTATATGTCATAACAAGTTGAAAAATACAAAATGCTATTTCAAAAACTCTTAAGTATTTACAACTAATTTGAGGAAGATAAGTCATATACACATGAAACTATTATAAAATAGGGAAACTTAAAAATGTCCACCAAAATCAAAGTTCAATTTGGTATGTTAAATTTATTGTAAATCCAATTGATTAGGCAGTTTGATAGGAGTTAAAGAACAAAACAGTGGACATTTATAGCTATATGAAAAGATACAATGACCCAGAGAGACCATTTGAAGAGAAAAACTAAGGAGGCAAAGACCCAGTCCTCAGGTAATCCAGTATTTAGAAATTGGAAGAGACATAGTTGGAAAAAGGGATAAGAATAAAAAGCTGGGAAAGTGGGAGGACAACCAAGGAGGTATGGTATCTCATAGAAGAGAAAGGGCTTCCAAGAAGGGCTGACCATAGCTGTTGAATATGACTGAACAGTCAAGCAATTTGGTGACAGATAGCAAAGTGTTCATCGCCTGTTGGTGAGATGAAACTGATGGCCTTTCCAAGAGTAGATTCTGCGGAGTTTTAGGGATTGATCAGTGAATACAAATTAAAGAAGCAAGAGCAAGAATGGCAAGTTTTTGAAAAGTTTTCCTGTCCAGGGAAGCAGAGTAAAGAAGTGATAACTCAAGCCAGGAATATGATAGATTAAAACCTTTTAAAGATGTTTGTAGGTTCATTTGCTGATGCAGTGAGAGGGTGAGACTTGAAATAGAAGAAGGAGTATCAAGAAAACAAGGTCCTTGAGCAGAAGAGCAGGATTAAAACCTAGAACATAGCTGGATGGTAAATAGAGAGGTATTGTATGAGATATAGCTGTAAAAGTTGACTTCTGTTGCCAAACTGTTGAGTTATACACAGGAATTACAGGTTTGGACTTTTTTTTTTTTTCCATCTGGCAAAGAGGAGCTGCTGAATATATTTGAGCAGATGAGAAGGGTTAGAACTCACATCAATGAAGATTAAGCTGCTAGTAGTTATCAGGATGTCCCTCGGGCAATCAGCCTCCAAGATGGACCTTAATCTCTGCCTCTCAATATTCATTTATTCCAGCCTGTGGTGCTCTTAGGTAGCCCCTTCCCACATTGAAGAGTGCTGGCTGATACCACAAATCACATATTGTGGAAATGCAGATTTGTGGCTTTTCTGATTCTCTCAATTTGGGTTACTTTCAGATAATTTGGGGAACAGATCGCTTCCTTGTAACTCTCATTTAGTTTAATTGGCACAACCATTATCTTGCTTTGTCTTTTAAATCTAACGTACTTCAAACACAATTAAGTAGAATTCCAGATCCTAAAAACCTAACACAAACTACATCAATGGTAATAGGAACTTCAGTTTCTCCTGGAAGTTAGGCAAATTAGTTAACAAGCAACCTGCACTTTCTAACTAACATTTAAAGAGTTTGTTTATAGCCAGAGAAAAATCAGAAAACTCTCTTCACTCAGTTTGTACTTTTACTTTAAAAGCCCACTTCATGAAATAAAAGGTTGAGTTTTACCAAATTTATCAAGCCCTATTCTTAATACTTGGATTTCATGTGTGAACAACACAGAAAACTGATGACCGCTGTTTACAAAGATTTATTGTCTAGAGATTATAAAGACCATGAGAACACCCCTTTCTATTGGCAGTATTACAAAGCAGGGTTTTTCACTTAATAAAATTTTGGTATTGTCTCTCTTTGATATGAAAGCTATCCTAGGGTCTTTTCAAAAATAATGATCTTGTAGAATTCTATAGAAATCATCTATTCTCTAGGCCCATTTCTTAAAACAGCACACTTACGAATTTTTTTAAAAATTAGCCAATTTTAAAATAATCTGATAATTTGAATATGTCTTTTTTTAAAATCTTGCTTTCCTGCTTGGTCTACATGCAGAAATAGTACATTGATTGCCATTTACCATGTTTAAATATGTGAATTAACTTAATTAGCCTTAAGCTAGTACAATAACACATTATTTATGAAGATAAACCATCTTAACAACAAATAAAAAATTAGAGGGATTATGTCTTTAAAGTATTGATTTTGTCTAATAATTCACAAGGGGGAATCACAGTATCATTAACTATTTTAGGAAAAGTTTATATAACCACCTTTCCTGAAATGAATACAAATCTTATACTAATCTTGATAAGATACGGTAAATGTCCAAATAAATAAATCCTTTGTATGGATGTGCCTTATTAGCATGCCTTAGTTACCTCTAATTTAACACATTTAAAAATTACTGTATCTACTAAAGATTATTTTTTCTGTCTCATGTACTGAATTATAATTTTGGTGTTTAAACAACAACAAAAAAGATGTTTTCTATACCTATTGTTTTAATTTCAAATGTAAAGCTATATTATGGTTTAAATAGGGCTTCATAGACTAACAGGTGAAACAAATCATGGCTTATTATATTATTTCTACAGAAAAAAAAGTGTTATGAGTTCAACTAGAAGGTATGAAGATGATTTTATAGAAAATAAGATCATTTGGGGCTGTCTATAATCAATACGAAACCTGAGGTGTTTGACCCGTAGTAAAGAGTTACACTATATATGACTTTCTTTTACATTTACATAGAAAGTTATGTCATTTATAAATTTTGCAAGAAACTCTATGAAATTGCTAGCCTGCTCTCCAGGAAATTGCTAGCTTGTAGAGTTCTTGGGGGAATCGCTTGGCTCAGAAGATGCTGACTACAGTACTGATTATCAACAGCTTTCACGAAGCCCTCCTTTCCCTTCCCCTACACTCTGTAACTTAACTATGACATCCTTTCCCAACTTTCACTATACATTTCTGAGAATAAATATCAAATTTTCACTTCCAATTTTAATATCTTTCTGGACACAGCTGTACAATTCATATTACTTGCTAGATGTCATACAAGCACTAAAATTATATGACAATCTAAAACCAATTCATCATTTTCTTCTCCAAAACTAGGTGGATCGTCTTCCTGAGTTTCCTATTCTAAGTTTTACCCCAATAACTCAATTCAAAAACGTAGGATCTGTATGCCTCTCCTTCCTTCATTTCCCAATTCTGAGTCACAAACCAGTTACCTGACAATATATTTTTTAAAATTTATCACATAGGTTGTTATCTTATTTGTGACAAAATGGCTTATCAGTTATTGCTTTGTAATAATTTTAAGTTGCACCTGAATGAATTTTACTTCTTGTCCCCCCTCTAGTGTGTCCCATGTGCTACCACTACAACAACCTTCTGGACAATATGTAGGAATTATTTATCCATAATTTTAATTGTTGAACAGAGTACATTATTATATAAAGTTCTGCAGAGTCTATAAGAGAACATTACTGATAAAACTACTAAATGATCTATTACATTTAAGAGGAAATTGTACTTAGAAGGAAGGAGAATCAATTATGAGGAAAACAATTGGTAAAATCATTGTTTTTGTTTTGTTTTGTTTCGTTTGAGATGGAGTCTCGCTCTGTCACCCAGGCTGGAGTGCAGTGGTGTGCTCTCGGCTCACTGCAACCTCTGCTTCTCGGGTTCAAGTGATTCTCCAGCCTCAGCCACCCAGGTAGCTGGGACTACAGATACCCGCCAGAGATGGCATTTCACAGTATTGGTCAGGCTGGTCTCAAACTCCCGACCTTGTGATCCACTCACCTCGGCCTCCCAAAGTGCTGGGATTATAGGCATGAGTGACCACACACAGCCTAAAATCATTAAAAAAAAAAAACAAAAAACAAAAAACAAAACAAAAAAAAAACAAAAACCGACTGGCTATGTGGTAGTGCAGAAAAACAAGGAGAAACTAGAGAATAATAATCTGGTAGATGGGTGGAAAAGATTGGGAGGTAATAAATTAAATTGCCCTAAAATTCTTTTTTTTTTTCCATGATTAAAAGAGAAGTAACCTAAATTATTTCTATTAAAATTATTAAAATTGGATACTTAGTTTTCAAAGCATAAATCAAAAATTGTAAATAAAGGAAATCTCTCTCAAAATCAATCTAGTAGAAAGCAGAAAATTGGTGAAAGAAGCACAGGAAAAGTATAGTAAACTGAATATTACTGTTGAAGGGTTAGGGTGCTTTTTCTGAGAACATAAACTACCAATATCTCAGACCTAAATTTGAAATAATGTTGCAAGATGATAAGAAGTTAAAGACATTTTACACAATGGAATCATGGTCAAATCATTAATAGTGCCTCAATTTCAAAACTATTTAGTAGTTTTTTGTTATCAAGGGTTGTGAAGTCAGAGACTGAAAATCTTTGAGTCTCAGTTTTTTATTTGTAAAATGCGAGGATAACTGCTTCATAATATTGTTAAGAGAACTGGGTTACATCCTGTATATGATGGTGACCTTACACATAGGAGGGATTCCACAACTGATGTTAACTATTACTTTTTTTTCTAAGATTTCAATATCTTTACATAAAGAGATTCAATTTTTAAGAATAAAGTTATGTTCTGAAATACATCATATATGAATAATTTATTTTCTTTCTTTGTAAAATAAAATGTTTGATCTACATAGTAATAGCTTTTAATTTTCTCAACACATGGAATGTCTACACTTAACATTACTATGAGAGAAAACAGTGATAGGTAAATCACAGAATTAATCCCCTTGACAGATGCGTAGGATTTTCATGGAGAAAGACGGCAAGACACCAGCTCAGGAGCAGTAGTGGAATGATGATGCTTCTGTTTTATGGTTGGCAGACTCTGCCTCCTGGTGGCTTATTTCTTACATTGGTTTGTCATTTTTCACTATGAGTTCATCATGAGCAGGAGGTTGTGTGTTTCAGTTATCCATTTGTCACTATAGGGCTTCAGGTTCCACCCGAAAGATCCCAGGGTCCCACATTTGTTTTAATACTAATTTCTTAGCTCATCATGTCTTCATTATGCAATAATATACATTTGGGACCGGGCTCGGTGGCTCATGCCTGTAATCCCAGCACTTTGGGAGGCTGAGGCAGGCAGATCACCTGAGGTCAGGAATTCGAGACCAGCCTGACCAACATGGAGAAACCCCATCTCTATTAAAAATGCAACATTAGCTGGGTGTGATGGTACATGCCTGTGATCCCAGCTACTCGGAAGGCTGAGGCAGGAGAATTGCTGGAACCCGGGAGGTGGAGGTTGCAGTGAGAGGAGATTGTGCCACTGCACTCCAGCCTGGGCAACAAGAGTGAAACTCCATCTCAAAAAAAAAATATATATATATATATATGCGCGCACGCACACACACACACACACACACACTTGGATTCCCCACTGAGTCACTGTACACATTTGGGTTTTCTAATTATATCCGAGATGTTTCAGCCCCCATACAAGACTCCTGTCAGGTGACAAACTACTCTTTTCCTTGCTGGTTGATGGGGTTTTTCTAGTATCCCTTCAATTGATTAAGTAGTTTAATTGATGCAGGCTAAAAGCTCATTGCCGTCATTTAAGAGAGTAAGTAATATTATAAACTTTTATTTATTTGTTTGAGATGGAGTTTCACTCTTTTCACCCAGACTGGAGTGCAATGGCGCAATTTTGGTGCACTGCAACCTCCGCCCCACGAGTTCAAGTGATTCTCCCACCTCAGCCTGCCGAGTAGCTGGGACTACAGGCACCTGCCACCACATCCGGCTCATTTTTGTATTTTTAGTAGAGACGGGCTTTCACCATGTTGGCCAGGCTGGTCTCGAACTCCTAACCTCAAGTGATCCACTCACTTCGGCCTCCCAAAGTGCTGGGATTGCAGGTGTGAGCCACTGCACCCGGCCATAAACTTCTTCATACCATTGCGTGTTATACAATTTACTTAAGTAATGATCAATGTAAAGATATAAAAAAAACCTTAAGTGTGCAGTCAGTTGTCCCACAAGGCTTATACTTTAATTTTTTAACAGCTTACACATTTAATCAGAAAGTTTTGGCAGCTGCAACATTGTTTTTACATCCGTGAACTTAATTTAGCTCTATAATTAAAATTTTCTCTTACCAAGCTCCAAATCACTGCTATGCTTAAATAATTCTAGGAAAATACTAGTGTCCCTTGGTTGTTTGCCTGCTAAATGTTGGGTAATGGCTGTGTGTGGAATTAGTAAACCTTTGAGTCCTATACCTCGACAGCTAGTCTGGGGTGATGGTTAAGTGCTTGGATCTTGGAACTGGACTGTCTGGAGTTGTACTCCAGTTCAACCACTTACTAACATTAAAAAGTTAATGAGTTCTCTGTAACTTAGTTATCTGATCTGCATAAAGTATGATCACGGTAGCTTTTTTGCACTTATTATGCACATTAAATGAGATCATGTAGTTAAAAGAGTGCTTAGTTCATAGGAAGAGATGAATAAGACCTAGGTACCACTAATTGTTCCATTAAGCAAACATTTATTAATTGTCTATTATGAGCTAGGTTGTGTTTGGATAATATTGGTATTAGCTCCAGGGAAATGCTAGCTGCCGCTGCTGGTGGTGGTGGTTTTTGTAACTAAGCATATGTCTTCACAAACCCAACTATTTTAGTTTGTGTTCTTCATCTCTTTACCTAGCTGACCTAAAAAAAGGCAACCTCATGGAGTCTAAACAATATCTTCTCAAAAGTCTGAATTTTATATTTTCTGGATTGGGTCACACATTATTGTGGACAATTGCTACATAATATTTTAAAACCATTCATCCACTTACTGCTGCCTAAGAGAATGGCCTGATATTTAAAGTCTTCTCATTCAAAAAGTCTCAGATTTGATATTATATTAATCCTGTGTTTGTTGAAAATATTTTTCTGAAAAAGAAATTATAGCACATTTACCAAAAATTCCCAATTAAGAGTGAATAAAATGGAAAAATCCACATGGTCATATATCTTATCAAGATGGACTATATTACTAGGCAACATTTATATCAAAAAGATTCATTTATGTTCTTGTACACAAATTCAGCTTTTGACATAGTAGATGTCTAAATCTATATATTCTGCATTATCCCATAAGCTAAATGGAATTTCTAGAACATTAATTAATCATCTATTTTCTGCTACCATGCAACATCTATTCTTGACTCTTCCTAGATTAAAGTAGGTCCTCACTAAACACTTGTTAAAGAAAATAAAAGGAAGGAAGAATGGATGGGAAGGGAAAGAGGAGGGAGGGAAGAAGGAAGAAAAAAGGAGGGGAGGGAATAAGGAGGGAAGTTGTTCACTAGCTTCTGTCTAGTTCTACTTTCCTAGCGTCCATTATCAAGGTTATTCCCTGAAGTGTACAATGTTCACACTTAACTGAAAGATTTAATTTAGATTTTCAGAGGTCAAGACCTAGGCTTGTACTATGCAAGTTTTTTGGTTTGAAATGCCTGACTACAGCTTCATTCCAGAGTGCAAATTATTTCACCTATACTTTCTAAGTAGTGAGAAAAATGACTGTTTTCTAGACTTGAGGTTCATGAAGACTGCCTTAAGGTTCATTTAGAGTGGTTTGTAATGAGGTGAAAAAAAATCTATACTAAACTTGGGTGTAGGATATCAAAAACTATTTATCATACTAAATCTAGCTTAAATCTACAGCTTGACATTGGATAATACAGGCAATATGAAAAACAGAAAGCACAAAAATAACACATTTGGAAAATGTTTAAGAATTGCTTAAATGAGGGTAAAACTGACAAAAAACTATAAGCAGTCATGGATGTTATCCATGTATTAATTATGTGACATGGCTTGGAATAGACGCAAAGCAAGCTACTAGTTAACCAAAACCTGAAATGTCAATGGCTAAGATTATTTTGTTGTCCATTTTGTGATGATATTGTGGATTACAGAGTTTACAGATCTAAATACGTCATGATCACCATATATTATATGCATCAAAATATCACTATGCACCGCATGCATATGCATTATTATTTTTCAACTAAAATTAAGTTAAATTAAAAATTAAAAAAGAAGATGGAGATATTTTCACATTGTACAAATTGGAAGTAAATTTTAGCTGTATGTAAACTAAATGAAACTAAACCACCACTAGAATTTAAATTTAACACAATTATTTTTAATTAAAGTTCTTATTGTGAGATAACTATGAATTCACATGAAGTTTTAAGAAATAATATGGAGCAATCTCAAAATACCCTTTATCCAGTTTCCCCATTGGTAACATCTTTCAAAACTAGAGTACAATATCATAACTAGGATATTGACACAAATACAGTGAAGATACAAAACATCTCCATTACCACAAGGATTGATAATATTCTTCATGTTGCTCTCTAATAGCTGTACCCACTTTTCTCCTATCCCATTTCCCTCCTTAACTTTTTGCAATCCCTAATATGTTATCCATTTATTTTTATTTTATTTATTTATTTTAAAGACGGGTCTCACTCTGTTGCCCAAGCTAGAGTGTTTTGGTATGATCATAGCTCACTGCAGCTTTGATCTCCTGAGTCCAAGTGGTCTTCCTGCTCCAGCTTTCCGAAACACTGAGAGTACAGGGGTAAGCCACTGAACTCACCTAGCCTGTTATCCATTTTTAAAGGAATTTGGTCATTTCAAAAATGTCATATGAATGGAATTAAAAAATTAGTCACTTTTTGGAATCCTCATCTTTCACTCAATCTGATTCTCTGGTGATTCATCCAGGTTGTTGCGTACATCAATAGTTTGCTTCTCTTCATTGCTGAGTGGTATTCTAGGGTATGGATGTGCCACAGTTTATTCAACCATTCACTCAACTGAAGGCCATCTGGGTTGTTTCTAGAAATTGGCTATTGCAAAGAATGTTGTTTCTAGATAACAGCTAGTACAGTTAACAGAATGCTGTTATAAACATCTGTGTACAGGTTTTCACGTGAACATAACTCTTCATTTCTCTGGGATAAACAACTATGAGTGCAACTGCTGGATTATATGGTAGTTGCATGTTCAGTTTTTGGTTTGTTTTTAAGAAACTGCCAAACCCTTTGTTACAGAGTTTCTATACCATTTTATATTCTCAGCAGCAATGTATAATGATTCAGTATCTCTATATCGTCCCAAGCATTTGGTATTGATGTTATTATCAGTTTTTTTCACTATTCTGGTCAGCGTGTAGTGATATTGCACTGTGGATTTACCTTGTATTTCCCTAATGGTTACTGATATTGAAAACCTCTTCGTGTTTTTGTTTTGCCATCTGTATATTCTCTTCAGTGAAATGTTTATGGTTTTTGCCCATTTTCTAATTGGATTGTTTAATTTTTTTGTTAATGCATTTCACTGATGTATGATTTTCATTGTTTGACTATATCACCCATTATCTATTCATTGGAAGGACAGAATATATTATTCCTTTAAAATACTCAAAGGAGAGTCAAGCATGAAGTCAAGGATCAAGGCTGGGAACTAGAATGTGCTTATGAAGAGAAACCATGTGTGAAGTTTGATATTTGTCTTTCCTTTCGTGTTGAAACTGGCCCAATTTTCCAACAAGCCAGATGCCCATAGAACTGAAGATTGAGAAGCCTACAGTTTCATCTACAGATGCACCTGCTGCCTCTGACCAATTCCTATTCCTTACCCTTCCTTAATTCCTGTTTCCCTTCACGTGGTTACCATGAGACACTAGACCCTTCATTCAAGCATTTGCTGCCTGTTGAACAACTTCTCTTCCTTTCCCTTCCTCTTTTCCTTCCCATCTATATAAATCCTTTAGTTGGGGAGGAGGAATGGAGTTGAGATTTGGCTATCATCTCCCTGGCTGACATTATCTGTAATATAATAAAGCCTTCTTCCCGGGCAAGAGTCATTGTCTCAGTGATAGACTGAATCCATGGTGTTTGGTAAGAGTGGTATGGAGACACCCATTTTCAGGGTTTTTCAAAACTCTCTGCTTTGAACATTTTTGCTTATACCTCTTGGACACACAGATAAATATTTTTTCTAGAGAACATACAAAGGAAGAATATGGCTATGTAATAGGATAGTATGTGCAGCTTCAATTTTACTTACTACTGCCAAATTGTTATTATTTTACCAATTTATACTCCTGCCAAGAGTATACTAAATTTTTAATTGTTTGTTCCACATCCATAGGAATCCTTGGTATCAGCTTTTTAACCCCGCTTTTGCTCAACATTTGAGTATTTAGGCTTTATTTGCATTTTCCTGATCACTACAGTGGCAGGGCATCTTTTTATAGGTTTATTAGTTGCCTTTTCTATTTCCTCTTAGGTGTGATACCTATGTATGTCTTTTGTCAATTTGTCTATGCTAAAGCAATTAGAAGTTCTTTAATTTTTATTATTATTATTATTAAGAAACAGGGCTTACTCTGTTGCCCAGACTGGAGTGCAATGACACAATCACAGCTCACTGTAGCCTTCAACTCCTGGGCTGCAGTGAGCCTCCTATCTCAGCGTCCTGGGTTGTTGGGACTACAGGTGCACACCACCACATTTGACTATTTTTATTTTTTGTAGAGATAGGGTCTCACTATGTTTCCCAAAGTGGTCTTGAACTCCTAGCTAAAAGGCATCCTTCTGCCTCAGCTTCCCAAAGTGCTGGGATTACAGATGTGAGTCACCATGCCTGGCCAGGGGTTATTTATAGAGGCAGTAGTATATGGTGGTTACAAGCACAGGTACTGAAGCTTAAATCTTGGGATTTGATCCATGCTCATAAAAGCCAGATTCCAGAATTGGGGAGTGGGGAGTAGAGTCAAGACAAAAGGCGAATTCATCAGGAAGACAGACCCCGCCTCATTTAAGACAGGAAGCAGCACATGTGTTTGGTGGTAGAAGGTATACACAAGGGTTCTATATGAAAAACTAAAACAAAAATCTGATATCATATTAATCATCAGATTATCCTCCTATTTTGTGCTTTTATGGAGAAGTTGGCCCTCTAATAACAAGTGAGGGTACTGTATTTTTTCTCACTATAGACCTACTAAGTGAGTTGTACATGGCACTATGTCATGTTAATGCTCTTCTGTCTGTGAGATATTTGAACATTCATCATGTACAAGAACAGCATAATTTTTAAAAATAGAATATGTCAACAGATCTCAATGCCCTTCCTTTGCTTTAAAAACAAACATTTTAGTTTTCCTTGGATATTTATTCGTCATGAATAACTCACCCGCTGACAACATTCTCCCTTTCTAACATTACCTCCTAAATGACAGACACCCTTAGCCAGGTTATGGGAGGCAAACAATAACAGCTTGTGCTCTAAGCTTACCACCTGACGGGATCTCATCGAGGCCCAGCTATCAGTGAACAAAGGCACGAAGTTTAACGAACACCTATCCAACCAGACAACGTGTGAGACCAAACACATAGAATGAATTCTGGCCACAAGTGAAAGGGCATTTAATGGAAATACAATGAAAACTCCTGCTCAGAAAAGTAATAGATGGCACAGTTTTAGATGATACAGATATTAATGCAGTCTATTTTAACAACACAACTAAACAAATATTCTGAATTTTACTTTTTCTCCCTTTCCTATGCTTACATTTCATGAAGGATTAATTGAAAACTTTACCTAAAGTGTGTTAAATGCTTTATAGTTTCAAAAGTACTCTTTCATTCATTGTTATAGCATTTGGTGGCCCTGAAAACAATTTGCAACTCATTATAATCATTATTTCTTACATGTAAAGAAAGTGGCTTATGGATTCTAAGTAGTTTGCCCAAGATCATGAGTAGTAAGTGGCAGAGTTGACATTCAAATCCAGGTCTGTCTCCAGCTACATGGCCAGTGATCTTTTGTCACGTCTAGGAGCCCACTGTGAAATTCTCTTGGCTAAATACCTCATACTTCAGGAAATAAACTCAATAGGTCACAGGGTCTTCATCGCTCCAACAAAAAGAAAAAAAAAATGCATCCTAAGGCAAAAGTAATCCCTATGTTTAGTGAGTGGTGTTACCTGAAATTGGAGTCTGTGTATGCATTGGAAGAATAGAACATGTGGTTCTTTTAATAGATTCAAAGGAGGGTCAACATTGATGCAAAGGAATGAGTCTAGGAACTAGGATATTTGTATGGAGAGAATCTCTGTATGAAAGTTTTGAGATCTGATTTTCCTTTTGTACTCTCAGTACAGTCATATTCTGGGTTCTAAGATTCTAATTAGGATCAATGCTTCTGTAAAATCTATAACATGCAAATAAGCCATGTGTTGGTGTTTTTGTTTTGAATTGATGGATGGGACCAAAGAGAGATGTGGTTTTCCTCCCATTGAATCTTTGTTGTAAACAGTATGTTGATTGTAGCAGATGATCAAGTCAGGGGTCTCAGACTCTTAGGCAGCAACTAGAACAAAATAATCCATGGCCAAAACTATCGTTGGGAGTTGCAGGGAAAAGTACACAATGCTGAGAAGCAGCGCACAGTAAAGAACTCTGTGGGAGATATAAAAATAAACTCAAAAATATAAGAGAATGGTTGGGACTTCAAAGAGGGAGAGGAGGTGACCCTTCTTGTTGAACGTAAATTTCCCGTAAAGGTAATAATTATGTTCATATTTCTCCTTCTACATTCTACCAGTAGTTCTAACTTCCTTGGTACAAAATAACAAAGAAGATGTTGAAGCATTCTTACCAAATTAAGAAATATTTAGAAAGTTGGGGTAATGTGTATATATGCAAAAGACCACCAACGCCTCATTTCAAATTTCGATTATTTTCACAAATTCTGCCTTTCAAAGGATTGATTTTTTGTTGTCATGAAAAACCTACTAAATAAAATGCTAGTTCTCTTGATGAATATACATAGGACATGCATTTTCATGGACTCATTCATAAGAAGTTATAAGGAAAAGCAACTAGTACCTTTGCTTTCTCTTCTCTGTGCATAGCATTTCATATATTTTCAGAGCTCACCACATATGAGAAGATACAATGGATATATCGAGTGCTCTGTTATGTATAATGATTCTGATCCAGGGCGTTCACATTGAAGTTATTAAATTTAACAGAAATTTTCTGAAGTGCTAGTTTTTAAACAAATTATTTCAGAAACAGAATTTTAAGTAATTTGCAGTATGTGTGTGCAAAATAAGTGAAGCGATATAAAACGATCACTTCCCCAGAGGTCTAGGAAAACAAAGTGACTCATTATGGATATGTCAGTTATTTGCTACCATTGATTGTTTGCCTACTCAATGATCTGGCTATATTTACATTAACAAAATTTTCTAAAATATTTAACAGTGCTTAAGCTACTGAGAAAAAAAAACATATATTTGTGGCTTGGAAGTGTAGAGGAAAATAAGTGGAAGATTTTCAAGGGAGCAACATATATCAGAAACTTCTAATATGAAATAGAATATACTACATCTTAGCCAAAGATAAATTATCTGTAGTCCCAGGTCAACACTCTGCCCTTAATCATTCTACAAGGCATAAAAAAAATTAAGTACTGAAATATCTGCTTGAAAATATTATACGAGTTTTTTTTCCTAATGATGTTTATTACTACATGGATAAAGTAATAATAAAAAAGCATAAGTGCATTCTGAAATCACTGCAAACCATCTATCTATAAAAATAAAACTGTTCACAATCTCCCTACATCTAAGGAAACAAAGTAAATTGTAAAAGTTTTACTTACATGCTCCCATTATATTTTGTGTTCAAATGGAAAAACAAAATAAAAAGTATTTTTTTCTCTAAGCTTGACTATATTTTTAATTTATCTTCTGCTTAGACATTTTTTAAAAACCTCACGAGAAACAAAATTGCTTAGTAAAAAGCTTAACGCCATTTGAAGTATTATTTTATGCTTTTCACAATACACTTTTTGTTATGTTTTATATTCTTTTGACTACCAAGAAAATTCAGCTCTGATTCTAATGAAGCCAACAAAGTAATTAATTTCAATGTTCTGCCTTATAATTTGGGGATTTTTCTGAAAAACAACTTAAAAGAAAACCCTAAAAAGACTAAAGAATATTCTCACCATTCTTTCATCATTCAGGAGCCATATGTACCTCTAACTTTGGTAAAATTTTGTTTGCTGAATGACCCCCAGTGAAGTCAAAAAGAGTCAAGATAACTCATTAAAAATATGACCTGTAAAATCCTTAGGGCTCATGAATGCTGATGAAAAGAAATCTATGAATTCACATAAAAATATTATTTTACCCTTCTTTTTAACCTTAAGTCTCTATGTCACTTCAATTGTTAGCACTCAGAATAATGATCCCTCAGCTCATAAGTCTGAAGAACTACGTATGCTTTCTTGCCACCAACAGGTGAGCATAAAAGACAAAGCAATGATCAATGATTATATGTGGATATATTAAATGGCACATTGTGAATGGAAAATAAAATGTATCAGCATTTGTAACCCGTAACAAAGTCCTCAATGAGTCATTCATGGAATTTTTAATGGCAAAACCCTAATACATATGGTCTAATCCATAAAGTAAATTCATAACCATATGGTCTAATTTATAAAAAGAATAGTAATTCGTCCAAGTCCATTTTTAATAACTTCTATTTTTTATTCATGAAGGCATAATACTTACCACAACATGATATAAGGGTTTTAAATCAGGACTACAAAACTAGTCTTTTTTTTGGAAAACATAATTTCTTTTTAGACTGCATAGATAATTCCATCATCAGCTCCCAATTTCCCCCAAATCTTCCACTTTGTAAATTATTACTATAGGTTCACATATTTTTCTCCCTGTTCATAGTTAAGCTTCTTTAAGCACTATAAATGTCTTATTTTTTCTAACATTATATGAGTCTACAATGAGCCATTTACTATGGAGGACACAAAACTAAATTGTACCTACATCTGACTCTCAAGATAATGGTAGTAAGTGACAAGATGCAGAAGGGAAAATATTCAATCTGGGTCTAGAAAGATGTTCAGGATTTGGTTATGTCAAAATCTACATGTGTGTTTTGGCGGGGGAAGGATGGAGAGGAGACAAACATTCCAAATGTAGAAAAAGACGTGAATTTAACAAAGGCACAGATAAGAAAAAGGCATAAATAAGAGCATGGAAGACACATGTGTATTAATAATATGTGGTTACCCTGGCTTATTAAGAAAGATTGTAAGGGAATAGCTTTTTTATTTTATTCATATTTTTTGAGATGGAGTATATTAGTCTGTTCTCATGCTGCTAATAAAGACATACCGATGAGTGGGTAATTTATAAAGGAAAGAAGTTTAATTGACTCACAGTTCCACATGGCTGGGGAGGCCTCAGAGTCATGGCTGAAGACAAGTGAGGAGCAAAGTCATGTTTTACATGGTAGGAGGCAGGAGAGCTTGTACTCCCACTTATAAAACCATCGGATCTCCTGAGACTTATTCACTACCGGGAGAACAGTACAGGAGAAATCATCCCCATGATTCAATTACCTCCAGCTGGTCCCGTTGTTGACACATGGGTATTATCACAATTCAAGGTGAGATTTGGGCGGGGAAACAGCCAAACCATATCATGGGGTCTCGCTATGTTGTCCATGATGGTCTCAATCTCTGGGACTCAAGTTTAGTGATTGTGTTAAGTTTGACAACTTTCTCTCTGCAAAGGTGAAGAATGATAGCCTTCCCAGAAGAAAGAGGGTTCTTAGAGACTGAAAGATGGGACTTGGAGAAAAAGTAGACGGTATAACACGCATTCTTAAGAGGGGCCAATATTGCCCCAAAGGGACAAAAATTGGTTCTAGGGGGAGCAGAATTTTAGATATCAAACAGTTTGTGGCTTTCCAAAGCTCAGTGTTATACATGCAAGTCTCATTCTTCAAAATTTAATTATTCTTGTTGGGTTTATGTATCATGTTTTCTTAAGTATAAACATGAGTGGTATTGGAGTTCTCCAAAATTACATGAAAAGTGCACAAGACAAATGCTACAAAGTGTTGGCAAACAGATTGTTTTGATTAAATAACTCTCTTTTGATTGTTTGATCAATCTTAAAGTCAGATCACTAGAGGTGGCCAGCGCGTGCCTGTTGGCTGCCACTGACTGTTGTGTTAATGTTGTTTATGCTTGATTCTCGATGATCTTGTGCGAACTTGAGTTATAAGAATTAAATTAAACATTTATATTTTCTTCATTCTACAAAAGTTATTTGATCTGTCACCATGTCCATTGCTGCAAAGAAAATAATGTCAATGTCCGAATGAATATCTAGCAACTAAGTTGAAATTTGTTTTCTCATATCAAGAAAAAATTAAAAGTTAAGGTCATTCAAATAATATTCAAGGATTTCATTTTTCAACTGTTTTTCTTCTGCCATTCCAAAAGTAGTTTTGGATTAGTTTTCAATTTGATTACTTCCTATTATTTGTGTTTATACAAACTGCTAATTTGCATATATAATTTGGTACATCATAACTTATTTAATTTAAATACATTACATTAGAAATTACCCAAAAGAAATGATTACAAAGTTAAGTCAAAGCTAAATAAAAGTTAATAAGTCAGAAATAATTGAAAATTACAGAAACAATGAAAGCAGTGCTATGTTAAATGACACAAATAGAATCACAGTATCGGATATGCAAATGTATGATGTAGACTGTAGAGGGTAGAATAAAAGCTTATTTTTTATTGTCATTAACATCATATCCTTAATTACTATCCAATAACTAGTGAATTCAGGGTCCACTCAATACATCCCAGGCTTCTCTTCCTCTGTGTATTCTCATTTGAAATAATGTTCTCCTTTCTTTCTTCTATTTTTATTTATTTATTTATTTATTTTTATTTTTGAGACAGAGTCTCCCTCTGTCACCCAGGCTGGAGTGCAGTGGCACAATCTTGGCTCATTGCAACCTCCACCTTTTGGGTTCAAGCGATTCTCCCGCCTCAGCCTCCCGAGTAACTAGGATTACAGGAACATGTCACCATGCACGGCTAATGTTTGAATTTTTAGTAGAGATGGGGTTTCACCATGTTCACCAGGCTGGTCTCAAACTTCTGACTTCAAGTGATCTGCCTGCCTTGGCCTACAAAAGTGCTGGGATTATAGGCGTGAGCTACCACACCTGGCCTCTTGCTTCTATTTATCCAAATTCTACTTGTCTTTCAAAATCCAATTTAATTTTTTTATTTCTTCTAAACACTTTCAGCCTATAAATATTTCAGTAGCTTTTTAATCCTTAGAATATTGAATTATTCTGTAGAGTTGGCATTTATGTACCGCTTGTACATTCAATCTTTCATTCAATTAAAAAATATGTGTTTGATACCTACTATGTGCAAGGCACTATGCTACTTGCTACAGATAGGATAGTAAACAAGGTAGATGAGGTCCGCATCATGAAACTTCCCTAGTCACTGGAGAAGATAACTTTTCACATACTCAATCATCAAGCAGCGTGGCAGTGCCAGGAGACAAAGACTTAATCACATGGGAACACAGCGCCACTTAATTCAAACCCATTCCATGAAACTCAGAGAGGTTCCAGTGCCAAGAATGTAGCACATGAAGTCATAAACCACCTTTTCAGGAAAAGGATGACTTCCGAAGGAGGAGAATTAAATACTGAAGGACATTCAGGGTCCAATGAGAAGCTCTTACAACTTCTGATAGAAAGAATCCGTGCCATACCATTGCTTTTTGCCAGCAGTTAAGCCTACTTTAAACTCACAAGCTCCATGAGACCAGAGTGTATTTAGGAACAGCTCACTAACTATCTGTTTAAATTGTAATGAATGAAAGTAAGGGTGAAAAAAACTGGGATGGAGCTGGAAACTCGGTACTTGCAGAAGAAAGTTGTAATCCTAAATTAAAGGAATTGTTAGTTACAAATAGTCTAAGTTGGGCATAGTATATCCCAAACTGCTCAGCTTTTTTGTTGTTGTTGTTCATATCTTTCATACAATACTATCCACAGTGGGAGAACCATAGCAGAATTTACCAATGAGCTTTATTGTCACAACAGATTATCAGAAAATATTCCTAACTTCTTTAGAAGATGTAAAGAAATACACTAATCTAGAAAATGTAAGTTTGTCTAAACACTTCATTTGTTAAAAAAAGTTTAAAACATTTATTTTAATAAAAATTCCCTCAAAGATTACAAATGCTATTGTTTTGTACATTCATTTCTTACAGAGATAAAATATCTAAGATTATTGCCATTTTAATTGCTTATTTTATCGATGCATACGAAAGTGAATCACAAGGGTTTTCTCTGTACTACAACTCTGTGATTTATAATTGGTAAAAATGGACTGCCAAACTTATAGCAGCATCTGAGTCAGAAATGTGATTCAGTTAGAACAATCAGACCACTGATAAGCAATTCTACCCTACTCTGGTTGCAGCACGTATTGAAAACTAGAAAATGAAGAGTAGGCATTAACAATTAATTAAGAACTTATGAGTTCTACAAAGAGTTACTATCATGCGCTGAAAACTGTTAAAATTTTTCAAGCAATGCCATGTGCTGAAAACTGTTACAATTTTTCAAGCAATGCCCTAGAAAAATGAGAAGAGAAAAAAAAGAAATGTTTCACCATGAAAAATTTGTTTGAAATAATCCAAATTCAAATACTCTCAGTAAATAAGCAGAAGTTAAATTGAAATTAACTGGCTCTCAGGACTCCTACACAGACCAGTTGTGTGTACAGCAATTGTACCTACAAAGTTTCTGTGGGCAAATGGACAGTACCATGTGAAGCCACTGGCCTATTATATTTTAAACCAGACAAGCCACAATATTGCTTTTCTTCTCTTCCTTCTCTCAGATCTTATAATAGCTAAGATGACAATGTCTATGACCACTTATGACATTTGGAGAGGCACTCTTGAGTCCGGGTGACAAATCTCTCACTATATTAATCCATGAGCAGCCAGTTTGGAAGTTGCTGACTCTACCTGGCTGCAGGCCTGATGCCTAGTTGGCTGAAATAGCTCTTTGCTGTGGCAGCATTTAAACTCATTTATACTTTGTCTGCTCTAAACTTGGCTCAGATAGAATGCTATCTTCAGTGACTTAATGGATCTCAAATGTTAGAAGCTGGAATTGCTTTTTCATATAAGAAATTCCTCCACAGACAAGCACACTAATATTTCTTAATAAATAAATGTAAACACTGAACACATAAGATAGATGTCCTCATAAAATTGAAAATTCTTCAGGCTTCTTAGAAACAGAATATTAATTTTCAAGAGAGTTATAACATGGATGGAGGAAATACATCTTTATTTTCACAAACTTCAACTAAAGTTTCGGTATTTTCCTCACATTGTGAATACAGGCAACAGATCACAGGTACTAGTAGTACCTATGACTTTCTCACCAATAGTAATAGTAGATATTTTAATATCCCATTATAATACTTTGGCTATCTCAAAAGTATCATTTGTGTTTATCACTCCTTTAAAATAATGGTAGTTACTTCTTCCTCCATAAATCTTGTTTAACATATATTCACAAAGTCACTATTACAGATTACTAAAAATATTTTAATAATTGGTATTACTTTGTTTCTAATTCATTCTTTCCTAACCAACATTAAAATGCAGCTATTCCTACAAAACTACTAAAAGAAAATATTGAAGAAATGCTTCATGACATCAGAATGGACAAAGATTTTTTTGGATAAGACCTCAAATTCACAGGCAACAAAAGAAAAAATAGACAAATGAGATTGCATCAAACTACAAAGCTTCTGCACAACAAATGAAACAATCAACAGAATGAAGAGACAATCTACAGAATGGTATAAAATATTGCAAACTATTAATCCGACAAAGGGATAATATCCAGAATAAATAAGGAGCTCAAAAAATTAAATAGTTAAAAAAGCAAATAATCTGATTACACAATGGGCAAAAGACCTTAATATACATGTCTTAAACAAGGACACATACATGGCCAAGAAATATATGAGAAAAAAATGCTCAGCATCACTAATCTTCAGGGAAATACAAATCAAAACCATGATGGATATCACTTCATGTCTGTTAGAATGGCTATTATCAAAAAGACGAAAGATAAAGAAGTGTTAGCAAGGTTGTGGAACTTGGATAAGACCTCAAATTCACAGACAACACAAGCAAAAATTGTATAACAAGTGTTTTACACCCAGTAACACTGTCCGCTTGCAAACTGCTAGTGGGATTATAAATTAGTATAGCCATTATGGAAAACAGTATGTTGGTTCCTCAAAAAAAAAAAAAAAAGAAAAAAAGAAAATTCAAACAGAGCTACCATATAATCTACCAAACCCACTACTGGGTGTATATCCAAAGGAAATGAAATCAATAGGTTGAGATATTTGTCCTCTCATGTTTATTGTAGCACTATTCACAATAGCCAAGATATGGAATCAACTTCAGTGTCCAAAAATGAATAAATGGATAAAGAAATGGGGTCTACATATACAATGGAATATTACTCATCCATTAAAAAAATGAAATCCTGTTATTTGCAGTAACATTGATAAAGCTGGAGGAAATTATGTTAAGTGAAATACACCAGGTACAGAAAGACAGACACCTCATGATCTCATTCATATGCAGGACCTAAAAACATATATCTCATAGAAGCAAGGAGCAGAATAGTAGTTACCAGAGAATGCAGAGGGGACAGGGGAGGTGAAGATGGGGAGAGATTTGTGGAGTATGAAGTTACAGTTAGTAGGAATAAGTTCTGGTGTTTCTTGGCACAGCAAGATGAATATAATTAAAAATAATGTACATTTCAAAATAGCTAGCAGAGAGGATTTTCACTGATCTTACCACAAAGAAATGACAAATACCTGAGGTTATAGATGTGCTAATTACCCTGATTTGATCATTATACAATGAATACATGTATCAAAACATCACACTGTACCCCATAAATATGTGCAATTATTGTGTCAATTAAAAATAATTTAAAAAATAAAATGCAGCTGTATTAAACATGATTTTAAAATGTCTGAGTTATATTAAATATGATAAGGAATAATTTAGATAAACGCAATAACTGTTACTAGAAGCTAGCAAACTAAGTTAAAAAAAATAAAACTGCTGAAGTTGATGAACACAAAGTAGTCACCTCTCCTCTCTAACATGTGTGGAATACATCTATAGATTTATTAATATGTAGAGACAGAAATTTCTGATTTGTATGACTTCAGAGCCACTGAAAAACTCTGAGGGACAGTAACCTCTCTGACTCCTGAGTACTAGAATATTTTAAATTCTAATAGTAGAAGTTGAGTATTGCAGTGAAGAGCATGAATATTGAAGTTAGAATTGTTTTTTAATCCTGATTATTCAACGTACTGTTTGTATGACCTGGGTCTTAATTTTGTGGTCTGTAAAATTAGAAAACAAAATATCTTCCTTGCCATCTTATTTCGAAGATTAAATGGATTCATACAGTTGGAAGACATCACATGATACAGAAAACAATGAGACCAGGCCTGTTGGCTCACGAATGTAATCTGGCACTTTAGAAGGCCGAGGCGGGAGAATCATGAGGTCAGGAGTTGGAGAGCAGCCTGAGCAACATGGTGAACCCCCTGTCTCTACTAAAAACACAAAAATTAGCCAGGCGTGGTGGCATGCACCTGTATTCCCAGCTACTCAGGAGGCTGAGGTGGGAGAATCGCTTGAACCAGGGAGGAGGTGGAGGTTGCAGTGAGCCGAGATTGCATCACTGCACCAGCTGGGGTGACAGAGCTAGACTCTGTGAAGAGAAGAGAAGAGAAGAGAAGAGAAGAGAAGAGAAGAGAAGAGAAGAGAAGAGAAGAGAAGAGAAGAGAAGAGAAGAGAAGAGAAGGAAAAGAAAGGGAAAGAAAGGGAAGGGAAGGATGGAAGGTTGGAAGGGACAGAGAGAGACGGCAGGAGGGAGGGAAAGAGGGAAAGGGAAGAGGAATTAGTCAATATTTGGACTGCACACAAGAGTAGCAGCGCTAGTGGGAGCAGAAATAGAAACATAATGGCAACAATCATAGTGATAATGTCATTCTTTAGAGCTGACTATATACTTCTCTGTAAAGCAAAAACTCCTGGGCTCCTGGGATAAATTAAACTAAGGTGTTAGCATCCTAATGGACATCTTTTCTTCATGACAGAAGAGATTCCAGTGGAACTAGCTTCGTAGGAGTCCTACTTGGAAATAGTAGAGACACTGAAAGGTAAAGAACATGGGAACAGAAGAAGTTTAAAAGGAAAATCTCACATATTCAAAAATATGCCTGGAATAATTATTGCCATGTTCTCTAAGACGATATAAAGAAATATTTATTTTCTATAACTAGAGTATTGTGATGTGGCAACTAACTAAATTAAACTCTGGGTGTGTTGATATCTTGCGTGGTTATACCTTAGTGAAAAGAAAATAAATCTTGGGGCCCTAGAATCACTTAGCTAAAGGGAAAAGTAGAGCTGGGAACTGCTTAGGGCAATTCTATCCAGTCACCCTTCTGCTCACTGAGATACATGCATATCCGATTGCCTCCCTTGGAAAGGCTAATCGGAAACTCAAAGGAATGCAACCATTTGTCTCTTATCTACTTATGACCTGGAAGCCCCCTCCCCACTTCGAGTAGTTCCCCTTTGCTTTGAGTTGTCCCACCTTTCTGGACCAAATCAATGCTCATCTTACAGATGTTGATTGATGTCTCTTGTCTACCTAAAAATGTATGAAACCAAGTTGTGCTTGGACCACCTTGGGCACATGTAGTCAGGACCTCTGGAGGCTGTGTCATGGGCACATGTCCTTAACTTTGGTAAAATAAACTTCCTAAATTGACTGAAATCTGTCTCAGATACTCAGTGGTTCACACCTTAAAATGCAAAGATCAACTTTTCTCCAATTATTTGGCCAAGTACATTAGTACAATACAACAAAACTATGCAGATTACACTGCTAAGATACTGAAACAATTCTGAAAAAGCACTAAAAATGTAATTTAATTGATTTATAGTCCAAAATCCACATGACAGTCTTGGAGAAGTCAAATTCCCTATCCAGATTCTATGTATCTTCTATATTATGTGTACCTTTTTTCTGAAATAATGAATAAAATGCAAATAGTATACTCAAAATAGCATAAAATAGTCAGTAGCTTGTCAATATCAAAATAAACCTAATTCTGAAAACCTGTCTAATTACTACTCTAGTAAAGCAGTTATATGATGAGTATCCCTAATCCTGCAATCCAAAATCTGAAACGCTCTAAAATCCAAAACTTTTAGAGGGTCAACATGATGCTCAAAGCAAAGGTTCACTGGAGCATTTCAAATTTTGGATTTTTGGATAAGGAATATTCAATCTGTGTTGTAAATCTTTTCAGATTAGGGCAGTGATGAGTATGCACGCAGAGGATGTGGTGGAGATGGGTTTGGATGGATGCAGAGAGCTTACCATGCTTACCATGAATTCAGTTGACCCTTGTCTACAACCAAGGATCATTGCTCCCTAGACTAAGGTTAAAAGTGGACCCAGAACGGCCACAGTATTTTACTTAAAGAAAGCTAGCTTCTCTTTATCTGATATTTTCCACAGCCTCTTGAACGAAATATTTATTTCCCTATTACATATCAAAATCTTTAGATAAAATTTCTAGGAAGACAAGTAGAAGGGCCTTAAGTTAGAACTCAGAAAAACTGAATTCACATCCCGACTTTTTCCTTAAAATACCATGTGAGCTGAGGCAAGAAATATAAACTCTTACTCTTGCTTCCTTCATCTGTAAAATGAATAGCTGAGAGTAAGACCCCAACAACTCTAAAATTATCTGAACCACTAAGCAAGATAAAGCAATGAACTAATTTAATTATGATCTTTCACCATAACTAGGTTGCTATATCAGGAGGGCTCTCCTGAAACACATTATTTTTCTCCACTTCTGGCTTGAATATATTATATTTTCTATCATGACTGCATAATGGATAGTCCTGAATGCCTTCAATTAAATATATTCAAATTCCCTAAAGCATGCAGTAATCTTGATTAAAATATCAACAGTTTATTACAGATGGAATAGTTCCAAAGGAAGATAATGCTCTTCAGATAGCAGGTGTTCTTGCATTTTATTCAAAAGGCTGATTGAAAAGACGAAAGGTCTTTTGTTTCTTGTAGAGACTAGACAGATTTTACCCAAAGAAAACAAATTATCGAAAACAAAGTCCATTTCAAAATTTCCCTCAAATTACTTTTAGTGTATTCATGTATACATATTACTCATCATTAATTAACCCTATCAGGGCCGGGCGCGGTGGCTCACGCCTGTAATCCCAGCACTTTGGGAGGCCGAGGCGGGTGAATCACGAGGTCAGGAGATTGAGACCATCCTAGCTTACACAGTGAAATTCCGTCTCTACGAAAAATGCAAAAAAAAAAAAAAAAAAAAATTATTCAGGAGTGGTGGCGGGCGCTTGTAGTCCCAGCTACTCGGGAGGCTGAGGCAGGAGAATGGCACGAACCCGGGAGGCGGAGCTTGCAGTGAGCCGAGATCACGCCGCCACTGCACTCCAGCC
This sequence comes from Papio anubis, assembly GCF_008728515.1. NCBI lineage: Eukaryota > Metazoa > Chordata > Mammalia > Primates > Cercopithecidae > Papio > Papio anubis. The sequence continues at coordinate 106,656,439 of NC_044986.1, forward strand.
TGGGTGACAGAGCGAGACTCTGTCTCAAAAAAAAAAAAAAACAAAAACAAAAAAACAACTTTAACCCCATCAGGAAACAAGTGACAACAGGTAAAACAGTGGGAGTAAAATTAAATATATTTGCAAAATGAGTTAACTTTCATCTTGTAAAATCCCTTTTCTACTCTTGAGTGCTTATTTTTTGTTTTAAATCTTACCTGGTCTGGAAGTTAATGCATTTAAATTTAATAAGAAATTTAATACTGAATATAAATGAGTTAAAAAGGAAAAATGAGAAATGTTAGCAAAAATAAGGATGGCATTTTAAAAATGAACTATTACAAAATTCAGAAAAAGATAGGGCCCAGTTATTTTTACTTAGATTAACATCCAGATCTCCTTAGAAAGAGATAAACCAAACCAATTATGCAGACTTTCTAAACTTAATTTCAGAATACCTGAGTTCAAGTCATAGTCGATCCACTTACTAGTGACCTTGAGTTTATAACTTAGCCCATCTGAGCCTCTCTTGACTCACTCATAAAATGAAGGAGTGGAGTAACAGAGATTGTCATTGCTTCCCACAGGCTGAATCTCATCACACAGTGTTTGGCTTGGCTCAAGCAGAGCGTGAGAGCCAGTCATCCTACCTGGTAAACTCTCTGATCTCATACAAAACAAACTGTATTTAAAAAATTGTTATTCCTTCCAAAAAGTTAACTGCATCCTTTTAAGGGTTATTTTTTTTTTTTCTCATTCGTAACTAAAGCAAACTTGAAGAAGAAGAGAAAATTAACATCAATTTCTCAATTTTTTGGATCCTCTTATTATTCACCCATTGCTTGATTAAAGACACAAAAACTACATTTGTTTCAGTTGCATCTCTCTAATGAAAAGTAACTCTCATGTAACCAAAGGCAAAAAACGCAGAAATAGGTAATAGGTAATATGGTACTGCTTTTTACCAAATGTTCTCAAAAGCAATAGCTTTGCTTTATTGAAGTTTCTCTGAATTTACTTTTTTATTACAGGAGTCATTTAAGAATCATATATGGCCATTCTAAGAACCATGATTCATTTTGTTTTTTTTTTCTAAAAATATATTCTATGCAATGTGTATAGATCTGGGTAAAAGGGGATCTTCATTTCAATATTAAAGTCAGTGTGGAACACTTGGGGCTTGGGGCTGGGAGTAAACAAATGAGTTCTGGACATAGACATACTTGGATTCACGTTCTCACTCTGTCCCTGACTGGGTATTTAGCTATAGGGTGGTAAAGTTATTTCTGTGACCCCTCTACTCCTTTAGTAAAATAAGGCTCCCATTATTTAACTCAGAGGGGTGTGCTAAGAATTCCATGAAATAACATAAGTAATGGTGTTCTATAAATGACATATTTATGTATGCATTGTTGTAGTTATCTATAATCAGTATTACCCTATATAAATGATGCTACTGGTAAATTATTGTTCAATGGCACATGCTTTTATATCTGATTCCATGTTCGTTTCTGATTTAGATGGCAGACTCTTCTTCAGGCTAGACTTGAATGTCACGCATGTAAGGCACAATGGCCATCCCTTCGCAAGCGTTGTCCTAAATAAGGGTTGGCTCCAGCCCAGCCACAACCTCTGGGAGGCCACCACTTTTTTGCTTCATCCAGCAGACCCTTTTCTGAAGATCTGAGAGGGACACTTGGCACCTACAACTTCAGTGCCTTGCTCTCAAGACTTTACAATCAGTTTGTTGAACTAGAATAATTTCTAATGAACAGCCAGTTAGTAGGAATCTTTCTGGAGCTGCAAGACACTCAGAAAAGGAACCACTGTGGGAGGCTAGGCAAATGTGGTCAAGGAAAGTTCTGCAAAAGGCCGAGTTTTCCTGATTGGGTGTGACTCCGTGTGGAGGGAAAAGATAGAAAACACAGAAGTGGGCCTACCTAAAAAAAGAGAGGGAGGGCCAAGCCAGAGGGAGCGCATGTGTATACTAGAACATTTTAAAAGATGAAGAGTAAAGAAAGAAATAATTCGGAGGCAGAATCCTTGCCTTTATTGGGTTTACTATCTAGCTAGGATGCTTTCAAAAGAATGAGCAAGATAAAATCCAGCGTGATTCCAAACAGAGACAGCCAAATAACTACTTTGTAATGCTGGTTGGAAACACATATCTTATTAATCACCAAGATGAAATGATTGCCCTAATATTCATGAATATAAAATCCAACTATATTATGAGAAATTTCTTCACAATCAACATGACTAATTAAATATACGCATATACTTTTTAAGTGTGTGTGTGTGTGTGTGTATAGTAAGAAGATAGACTTTTTAAAATGCTGTTAAATTTCCCTAAGAATCAATTAGAGGAACCACAGGAATTCTATTCCTTGGTAGGAAGACTAATATCACAAAATGGTTTAATATTACACTTTCTAGAAATATAAAGCTTGTCAGTATAACATAATTGAAATGTAAATACAACTGAGGCAAATAATAAAAGCAAAGCCCACAGAGCAGTACCAAATCTCTTACATGGTGCACACCATAGAATCAAGTGTCACATTCCAAGAGTGCCAGTGAAGTCCTCTTACGAGAACTTTAAGTGCTATATGTTTGTAAGTTTCCATCTTTAAATATAAGAATGATTTGTTGTGGTTCTTGCAACATGTATTTTATTAGGCAGACTTTTCTGCATCATTATCAAAGAGTCTTAAGTTATAAAGTCAATTCTGGTTTCCGATGAAACATAAGACTCTGCAGACATAAACTGTTCAGAGGTAAAAGCTCTTTGGTATTCAGCTCAGGCATTTTCTATCAGTGCCAGGGCACTTAACCAAAGCTCATGTGTGAGGAAAAAAAAAAAAAAAAAAAACAGCAATGGTCTTCACGGCATGCTTTAAAGTAAGCTTTCTAGGAATTCCACCCAGATTCTTCAAACAAATACACACATACCTGTGCACGCACACATATATCTCCTTTCAGCTGCTGTTTTAACTCAGTAAAGAGTAAAGGTGTTTGACCAAGTCTCATTAATATTAATATTTACTATGTTATTTTGTTCCCTGAACACTGTCACTTTGTTATACTAAATTAAAGCTCTGGCAGAAACATCCAATTAATACTCAGGAAGAAAATGCATTACCGTGTCACAGTTAATAAGCAGTTCCGTGTAATCATACCTTGATCATTCTCCTGAGTAGTTCAGCCCTTTGCACAGTGTGCTTCAAACCAGAATGTCTATTATTAGTTCCCTTAATGATTGCTCATATGTGAGGAAAAATGGATAGCCGCTCTTCTTTCAGATACACAAATAATCTATTTTCTTTTATTGGAAAGGATAGGGAAGGAAACAATGAAATAGGAAGAAGAAATGTTCGTGTCTTAATTATTATTATATAAAGAGTCTCTAGGATTCAGTCATCATCACAGGATATGATGTTGAACTCAAAGCCGGTTCTCATGCCCCAGCTTACCAAACCCCATAGATCATTTCAGCCACAGGAAATGGCACCTTTGAAAAACAGGGGGCCTTCTCTAGCCAAGTCAACTCCCTCAGGCCACATGATACCTACAGAGAGGGGGCCAGGTGTGGTGGCTCATGCATGTAGTCCCAGCACTTTGAGAGGTTGAAGTGGGAGGATTGCTTGAGCCCAGGAATTGAGACAAGCCTGGACAACATAGTGAGACCTGATCTCTACAAAGAATATAAAATTAGCCAGGCATGGTGGTGCGTGCCTGTAGCACCTAGCCAGGCATGGTGGTGTGTGCCTGTAGTCCCAGCTATTAGGGAGTCGGAGGCAGGAGGATCGCTTGAGTTCAGGAGTTGGAAGCTGCAGTGAGCGAAGACTGCACCACTGCACTGCAGCCTGGGTGACAGAGCAAGACCCTGTCTCTAAAACAGAACACAATAAGCTCAGAGGCATCACAGGCCATGTTCCTACCTTGATGAGAATCTGAATGGATCCTGTTGCCTTTGCAGATATGAAATACCAGAAGCTCATGGTGCAGGCTGCACTGGATTCCCGCCACATGGTACTCCTGATGTGTGCTTTGTCACCCCGAAGGCCCACTGGAGTGGCCTCCAGATACATGAAGTGCCCTAGGAACAAGGACAGAATTCAGAAAAGACCAAAATAACAATGATGGGATTATTTTTACATTTCCATCATAGTTACGGTCTTTAATTACAATTCATATGATCTGAGCTGCCAAAAGTATTTTCATCTGGAACAGAAAGAAAATCGAATAGCTTTGCCTCTAGCTTGCTGACAGAACAATTTCCAACTGTCTGTGCTTTTAGCATATGCTTCACAGTATGCAGATTAACTGATCTGATGGGATATTTACGCCATTGAATCAACAAGATAGTTACAAAAAATATTTTATTGATTTCCCAACTATCAAGTGATTGTAAAATAATGTAAAGACTACCTATGAAATCTAAAAGAAAAGAGTGATAAAATGTGCTTTTAAAAATTCAGTCATCTGTTGAGTGTGTAAATACTGAGAATTTTAGTAAGTAACATGGGAAGAAAGGTATTGAGTTTTGTTCTTGCTCATTGACATATCCAAAACATTTCATGTATGGAGAGCTGAGTGCTTGAATGAGACTTTGGTCTTGCTCTCCATGGCTTGGTCAGTTTTTTTTTTGTTTGTTTGTTTTTTCAATAGGCCTATGGAATTTCAGTATTTAGACTTCTTTGCCTATTACGTAGCATCCAGGGATTCAGGGTCCCTTCTTCATTCTGCTACTGTCCTTTATTCCTTCACCAAAGAGGCTGAGACTTAATCTCAGCTACTCACTACAAAAATGAGCCATGCCCAATACCCTTAACATATGTGGTTTTACAGTGAAATTTTCATGCCATCTCTATAGGTTTCAAACTCTTATCCCTTCATATACATCATCTCCAAATCTCTGTGAGGCACACAGATCGAATTTTATTATCTCAAAATGACAGATGAGGAATCTGAGAATCTGAAAAGTTACATGACTTGCTGATGATCATATGAGTGGCAGAATTCAGGGTTATTGATTACAAGTGTATGCTATTTAGGAAAGATGTTTGATGGCAGCATACATTCTCATCTAACTTCAATGACTGAATTAATGATTAATACTGGATTCTGGCTAAAAACTCTTATGGTTTGAATTGTGTTCCCCCCTTCCCAAAAATATGCCAAAGTTCTAACCCCCAGTTCTTATGAATGTGACCTTATTTGGAAATAGGGTTTTTGCTGATGATTAGGTTACAATGAGGCTATTAGGATGGAGACTTATCCAATATGACTGGGTCCTAATAAAACAGGGAATTTGGACCAAGAATCAGACATGCTCACAGAGAAGACGATGTGAAGACTTAGGGAAAACCACCATCCACAAGCCAAGGAACTACTGAAACTACCAGAATCTAGGAGGGGACATGGAAGAGATAATTCTCCCTCACAACCCTCACAAGGAACCACCGTTGCCAGTATGTTGATCTTGGACTTCCAAGCTGCAGAATTTGAGACAATAAATGTCTGTTGTCTAAGCCATCCACTCTGTGGCCCTTTCTTACAGCAGTCCTAAGAAAAAACATGCACTCACTACATGTTTGATCGCCTTGCAGTATCATCGTGGTGGTCTCTCCAGAGCTCCCCAAGTGCTGTCGGAAAAGACATTTTAATGTACGTTGCGAATATCATGTGAAAGCAATTATGACAATCTAATCACCTACCATTTTCATTTCCAAGTGTGTGGTCTTTGGGAGGTCTTAAGCTTTGATGAGAACCAACCCCTAAAACCCAATCAAAGTTGTCAGCCAGGGAGTTGTGCCAGCCACACCAGCCTTTTTCAAAAGTGCAGGAGCTACCACACTCATTTTCATCAGTATTATCTCCACAGTCATCTACGAAGTTACAGCTTTGTTCCAGCCTATAGCATTTTCCATTCTGACATTCCCAATAGCCAAGTGGGCAGAAACCTAAAACAAAAAACAAAACAAAACAAGAATGAGCGAACACTCCTAACACATTCAGTGAGGTCAAAAAGCAGTAAGAGTGGATTCATTTTAATCTATAAAGGAACATATTGTTCTCAGGAATTTCAGGTACCTGAACCCCATCTCTCTCTCTCTCCCAGTCTACTCCAGAGCTCTAACTATAGAAGTTTATTCATGACTATGATTATATACAAATGCTAAAAAAAAAAAAAAAAGCATCACTTTATTGATCTAGGAAAGTACCCCTCTGTCTCCCCAAATGTAGCATTCCTTGTAAACTGTGTTCAAGGATGTAAATTATATCTGAGAGCCAATGTGAAGCCTTCTATTTTTTCATCTGGAAATAAAATCTTTAAGGAACTAAGAGGTCATGTATTATGTGGCATTTGGAAATACATTCCATTAGCATCCATTCACTCCAATATTCTTCAGAAGCCACGATATGTAAGACACCTCCTTAGAAGCACGACTGCAAATATATAACTAATAACTGACACTACAACAGATTTTTCTCTAAAATGCATATTTATTTGTCTATAATTTGGAATTTTTAGAAGCAATTTTTCTACAACACAATGTCAACCATAGAGATTTGTTCATAAAACATGAGAACAAGCAATGCCTTTGAAGACCTGAGTTTGACCTCTAGTGCTGATATTTATTCGTAATGTGACTTGGATCATACCAATATTTGATAAACTTTAGTTTCCTTATCTCAAAAGAGATAAAAAGAGCAAAATCCTAGAGAAGTTAAGCTAATTTAAGACAGTATTTTGTGTGTGTATGTATATATATACACATACATTAAGCTATACATTATATATTATATATTATATATTATATATAGTATATAATATATAATGTAATATACATTTATATATACATTAAGCTAATTTGAGACAGTATTTTTTGTGTGTGTGTATATATATATATCACTGCTGCCTAGAACAGTGCATGGCTCTTAGTATGTGATCAGTAAATATTAGTCAAATAAATGAATGAGTGAAATAAAAGTGCCTTGGAATAAGGTTATTTAGAATGTATACTGAAGATATTATTATTATACTACTCCAATATTACAACAGAATTTAACTGTCATGGGTAACAATATTTCAATAGAAAAAGTTGTTTAGAAATCCAACTTGGGATATCAGCTTCACATTTTTTTCTCTGACACTACAGGATCTGACATTTTCTTTCTTCTCTTCTTCCCCTTCTTCCAGGTAGAGGAGCTGATAACATCACTCCTTGTTTTACTGTAATGGTGGTAGCCTCCCCGCATGAACCTCTGGAGGCCAGTTACCTGGTGGATGAGGGTTGATGTGGGTCAGAGGTAGGGAATGAAGTTCAGTATTTATTATAAGGTTTTCTGGCATCTGGAAACGGCTGGTGATGAAACCTCATATAGAAGCATGTATCTCACGGATAAGTCTCACATTTTAGACAATAGATGGTCAAGAGGGAAGAGAGTAGAAAATGAAGATGAATGGAATGCCACATTGAAGCCACTAGAGAGGAAACTGGTGTTATGAAGGCTTCTGGCTATTTTGTGTACTACGCTGTTCCTGAACTGTTTGAGCTTGCCTAATTAGGTGAACTTTCCATTACGAAGCCATTGAAAATAAGTTTCAACCATGGACTCCGTCTCTGACAAAATTTTTTTGGTTAGGTTAATTATTAACATTTTATGAAATGAAAACACAATATAGCAAAACTTGTGAGACGCAGCAAAAGCAGTACTAAGAGGGAAGTATACAGTGATAAATACCTACATTTAAAAAAGAAATACCTTAAATAAACATCCTAACTATATTTGCCAGAAAACTAGAAGAAAAAGAACTAAGCCCGAAGTTAGCAGAATAAAAATAATTATAAAGATTAGAACATAAATAATATAAAGAATAAACCATAGAAAATGTCAATAAAATACATAGTTCATTTTTTGAAAAGATAAACAAAACTGACAAACACTTAGCTAGACGAACAAAGAAAAAAGGAGAAGCCTCAGATAAATAAACTTAGAAATTAAAGGAGGAGTTATTACAACTGATGTCATAGAAACATAAAGGATCACTGAGACCACTATGAACAATTATACACCAAAAATCAAATAACTTGGATAAATGGATACATTCCTAGAGATTCCTACAGCCTACTAAGACTGAATCATAAGAAACAGAAAATCTGAACAGACTAATAATGAGTAATGAGATTGAAATGGTAACAACCCTCCCAATAAAGTCCAGAACCAGATGGTTTCAAGGGTGAATTCTATTAAACATTCAGAGAAGAATTGCCATTAATTCTTCTCAAACTCTTCCAAAAAATTGAAGAGAAGTGAACATTTCCTAATTCATTTTATTAATCCAGCATTACCTCAATACCAAAGTCATGCAAAAACACTACAAAAGAAGAAAACTACAGCCAATATCCCTAATAAATATGGATGCAAAAATCCTCAACCAAATATTAGCAAACCAAATTCAACAGCACTTTAAGAGGATCATGCATCATTACCATGTAAGATTACACCTGATATGCAAGAATAGTTTAACATCAGGAAATTAATAATGTGATACCCCACATTAACAGAATGAAGAATAAAAATCTTATGATCATTTAAATAGATGCAGAAAAAGCATTTGATGAAATTCAACACCATTTCATAATAAATTCTCTTAAATTATATATAGAAGGAATTTACATCAACATAATAAAGGTCATATATAAAAAGCTCAAACACAACATTATACTCAACAGCGAAAATTTTTCAGTTCTTTCTCCAGCATAAGGAGTAAAGAATTAATGCCCAGTCTTGGCACTTCTATTCAAAATCGTACCAGTAGTACTAGTCTGAGCAATTAGGCAAGAAAAGAAAAAAAGGAAGCATTAAAATATAAAAAGAAAAAAAATTATATATGCTATATATAATATATACTACATATAATATATACTATATGTACTATACAATGTAATATATTATAAAATGATATATAATTAATATACAATATATAATTAATATATTATATATAACTTATAAAATATATTTAAATGTAAAATATATAATATATAATTATATATGATTATTATATAGTATGATATATAATATATAATTATTATATAATATATAATTATTTAATTATTATATAATATATAATATATAATATGTAGCATTATTTATATATATTAATATATAATTATGCATTATATATTATATCATATATATACTATATAGGATATATTATATGTAATTTATATATACTATATGTTAGTATATATAGTATATATAAAATATATATGTGTAATATATATTATATGCTATATATAATATATATGGTTGCTTACAAATATGTTGCTTGATTTCAAATATTTGGGTGATTTTTCAGATATGTAATTTGATACTGATTTCTATTTTAATTCCAATTCCTGGACTCAAGCGATCCTCCTGCCTCCGACTCCCTAATAGCTAGGACTACAGGCACGCACCACCATGCCTGGCTAATTTTATATTCTTTGTAGAGATCAGGTCTCACTATGTTGCCCAGGCTTGTCTCAATTCCTGGGCTCAAGCAATCCTCCCACTTTAACCTCTTGAAGTGCTGGGACTACATGCATGAGCCACCACACCTGACCCCCTCTTTCTAGGTGTCATGTGGCCTGAGGGAGTTGACTTGGCTAGAGAAGGCCCTCTGTTTTTCAAAGGTGCCATTTCCTGTGGCTGAAATGATCTATGGGGTTTGGTAAGCTGGGGCATGAGAACCAGCTTTGAGTTCAACATCATATCCTGTGATGATGACTGAATCCTAGAGACTCTTTATATAATAATAATTAAGACATGTACATTTCTTCTTCCTATTTCATTGTTTCCTTCCCTATCCTTTCCAATAAAAGAAAAATAAAAGCAAGAAGCTAGAAAAATAAAAGTAAATTTATCACAAAGTAAGTAGAGGAGGAAAATAATAGAGATTAGAGGAGATATCTATTAAAGACAAAATGAACAATTGTGAAAAACAGCAGTTCAACCAAAAGCTGTTTTGTTGAACATATCAATAAAACTGATAAAACATCATCTGTACTGATGAATAAATAAAAATAAGACAAAGATTCCCAATACGAAAAATGAAAGACAAGGTATCACTACATGTTGTATAGACTTTAAGAAGATCACAAAGGATTATTATGAGCAAATTTATAACACTAAACTTGGTAACTTTGGTGAAATATATCAATTCCTCCAAAAACAAATTACCAAATCCAACTTGAGGAAAAAAATAAAGGTGAATAGCCTTACAACTATTACATGGATAGAAACCATAATTAACAGTCTTGTCACAAAAAAGATGCTAGGGCAAAATTTAGCTGATGAATTCTACGACACATATAAAGAAGAAATAATAGTAATCCAACATGTACTCTTCCACAAAACAGAGGAAGAGGGAGCACTCCCACGTGTATTTTATGATGTCAATATTACTCTAATACCAAAAGCAGAAAAAGACATGACAAGAAAACGATAGACCAATATTTCTCATGAACAGAGGCACAAAATTCTGTACTAAATTAGCCAATAAAGTTCTGCACATAAGACAGTATGTCATGATCATGTTCATGTCAGAGTGCAAGGAATTCACTTGAATATCAAGTAATATAAATAACCATAAACAAAATAAAGGGAAAAACACAAGATATTTTTAATAGATTCAGAAAAAGACATAAAAAATATTTGTCTTCTGAAATATCTGGCACACATCAGAGCAAGAGGTAGACCACACACTGATTTATCACAGGCCCCGTGTTCTTTCAACTACTCGTGCCTTAAGACTTTGCTGGTGCAGATTAATACTTCTTTCCATGGCCACCAAAAAGATGCTGTCTGAATCTGGAAAATATTTGTTGATACAGTGGTATAGAAGGAGTTTTGACAGCAGATTCATTCAACCAAATCCACTTCTACCAGTGGATTTCATTTCATCATCATCGTCACAAGTGCATGTGATAAATTACAGTGGAGAATTTATTTTCAATAATGCTTTTGGAAATGCAAAACTAATTCCCTTCTTCGTTAACTGAATACATATTGTTTAAGCTTTGGTATGGTTCTAGTTCAAGATAGAGAGGTAGCTTCCATACAGTATAAAATCTAATACTGGCCCTCTAGAAATATGAAATTTAGAGTGCAAAAACTGTATATATTTGAAAAGCTAAATACATAATATTTCTAATAAAGTAGGGAGAGAAAAATGTCAATTAATCCAATTATGTTTTAAAATCTGTGTGTCCAGCTTACTTTATCACAGAATTCTTGATTCTTAAATCGACAAAAATGGTGAAAATTGTGAATGAAAGGGATTGGGATTTTATTGCTGGCAATTATCAATGGTATTTCGTAGAACTGGGCAAAGCTTTGTGCATAGAGTATTTTAAAATCTACTGAAAGGAAATTATATTTCATTATTTATAAAGCTTAGGGTTAATTTGTTTATAGAATACTGGCAATGCAAACAAAATACTCAGAAATAATAATCTATTAATTCCTGAAATCACCTCATTTTACACCTGATATTTTCCTTTAACATATATGTTCACTGTAACAAATTTGTTCTTAATTCATTAATGGTTAAGGGACTTGTATCATAAAAATGAAAAAAAACAATAATTTATGACTGAGACTTATAATTTTCAGTTGTTAGTCATGCTTATAAGAATTTTATGTATCTTATTCAATCTTCACAACAATCTTATGAAGTAGTTCTGCTTAATACTCATTTTACAGATGAAAAAACTAATGAGCAGAGAATAAAGCATCTTCCTCAATACTACAAAATTGAGTAGGGAGCAGACCTGAGATCTGAATCTAGGTAGTTTGGTTCCAGAAACCATTGTCAATAACTTTGTGTATTACCAGTTGCTTAAGGGCATGAAATATATTTCAGTAAGAAAATGTTAGTTTCTTTAGTAAGAAAATGTTGTATTTTTTTTTTTACTTAATATATATAAATCACCCATGTGTTATTCCTTTCCTTTTTTAAAAAACACCACAAAATAACAAGCCATCTTTTCATTTTTGAAATGATCTTACTATTTCTCTTCATTTTGCAAAACGTAACCAACAAATTATCTAGCAATGGAATTAAGAGGCTTGAACATCAGTTTTGAGCCCAACAGTTGTGTATAGTTTTATTTATGCCTCAGCATGATATGTGGTAATAATATGTTATACTTTGGATTGACTATTTTGAATGGAATAGAATCCTGTTCTAAGAATTGTACCACATAGTGTTTCATTTATTTTACCATAATCATTCTCCTTTTACTTAATATAATTTGAAAAATAAAAGAGTCCTCCTTGCTATTCCTGTTCAGTTTTTCCCAATAAATCAACTTATTGCAAACAGTCTTTTCACAAAAGAGGGAGTTCCTTGCTTGGATATTAAGGTGAACTAGAATAATGTATCAGCACTCTGGGAGGTCGAGGTGGTCAGATCAGTCACTGTCAGGAGTTTGAGACCAGCCTGACCAACATGGTGAAACTCCGTCTCTACTAAAATACAAAAATTAGCTGGGTGTGGTGGTGGGCACCTGTAATCTTAGCTACTCGGGAGGCTGAGGCAGGAGAATCACTTGAACCCAGGAGGTAGAGGTTGCAGTGAGCCAAGATCTCACCACTGCACTCCACCTGGGCAACAGGAGCAAGGCTCCCACTCACAAAAAAAAAAAAAAAAAAAAATTCTATAAAGAATCTCTCAACTCCTTGGCTTTCAAACATTTTTATCCTCCATTGTTTCTTCAAATAGTACACAATATCAAAGAACACCTACCCAGCTGCTGTGAGGGAAGCAATTTGTGATGTCTAGAGACCTCCCCCTCCTCTCTGTCCCATGTTAACAGTATTTTGCCCCTGCACATGTAATTGGTTCTTAAGAGGCTCCTCAGAGAAGCAGGAACTCAGTGCAACACAACTTAACCATCTTATTAACCACAGATTCATAAGCCCAGATTAAATAAAGGTAGAAATCTGAGGAAATGAAATATGAGATAGTTATAATTTGAAGAAGCTGAAGGCAAGGAAAGGAAGAAAGATCTTCTTTAAATGTTTGGTAGAATTTTTTTTTTTTTTTTTTTTTTTGAGACAAAGTCTCGCTCTGCCACCCAGGCTGGAGTACAGTGGTGCAATCTCGACTCACTGCAACCTCCACCTCCCTAGTTCAAGTGACTCTCCTGCCTCAGCCTCCCGAGTAGCTGGGACTACAGGTGTGCATCACCATGCCCAGTTAATTTTTGTACTTTTAGTAGAGACAGGGTTTCACCACATTGGCCAGGATGGTCTCGATCTCTTGACCTCATGATCCATCTGCTTTGGCCTCCCAAAGTGCTTGGATTACAGGCGTGGGCCACTGTGCCTTGCCGCCTGGAGATTTTTCATTTTGGGAACTTTTTAATTGTAAATTCAAGTTCCTTCTGGTTTACAGGATTGACTAGTCTGTTTTTGTTGTTGTTGTTGTTGTTTTACTTTCATCGTGGTTGAGTTTTGTTAGTGTGTAGCTGTCAAGGAAGGAGTTGGTCTCTCTCCTTATAACAAGGAACCAGTAATTCTCACATCTTATAACAATGGTTCTCAGCCAGTTATGTATCAAAATAATCAGTGTATCTTTAGAAAAATACAGATAGCAAGGTCATGCCTGAGACCTTCCAACTTAGTAGGAGAGCATAGCGGGTGGCAGTATGGTAAGGATGTGTGTTCTTATCCAGGGCCTTGCAGGTGATTTTGGTATAGCAACAAGATTAACATCTATTACCTTAAAGCCCAATATATTGTTCTATAATTAAATTTTTCTCCCAACTCTATCTCTCTCACTACCAGAGAAAAACCCTTTCTCTATAATAAACACAACACTAGATCAAGCTATACCATCTTATATCTGGGTATACATTAGCTGTCTAACTTTGCATTCCTCCATTGTTGCAATGAGTGAATTTCACCTTGGCATGTATTGAGAAACATTATTTTAAAATGTGAAATATTAAAATTACCTATTGTACCTACTTGGGGGAATATTGGAAGTATATCAATAGAAAATTTTATCAGATTCTCAACTAATATAAGTTGTGTTACTACTGACCTGGTTATTGGTTATAGCGATAAGTGTTCAACCTCATCACAATTTTTTCTTTTCCCTCTGGTCAATAAGAAGCTTCTATTTTCAGTCTATGTCTAGAAAATGTGCAGGGCCATAGCATCCCATGGCCAATTTCACTTTGTGACCATTCCTTCACAATGTGTTATCACTGCACGTGGTAGGGACTAATGTTTGCCCCCATATCTGTCCTTTGTTTCTGATTTACAATTCTTAGCTGGTTACATGGCTGCCCAGAATGAAATCCATTTTCCAGAAAAATGTAGTATGATCACACTACTAGGTTCTGGCTAATATCATATCACCCTGTGGGTCCTGTGATGATCTCCAGATACTTTTCTTAAAGGACAGCTGGCATGCACCTGTTGGCCAGTTTCTTTGTCTCTTCATCCACCCTGCTACCTGGAAGGAGCATACCACCATTGTGGATCCTGAAGACTGAGGACTGTAAAGGGCTGCCCAGGACACTGAGTTGGTTGAATCTTGATTCTATAAACCTTCAGTATATATACATGTGTATGTATATGTGTGTGTACACATTGGCTAAACTATATGCATGTCATTTACATGGTATTTCAAATCACTTATGAAATAAGATGTGATACTAAATGAAATCACATAACTGTTTCAAAAATTTGCATAGAATGTCAGGAAATAAACTAAGTAGGTTTGTTACAGCTTGCAGAAAGCAGCCTATAGTGATTGTGCTACTGGGCTTTGTACCAACCATCATATTTTTAATGTGAACATTTATCATGTAAACTATTACGTTGAAAATTTTAATTTATCTGAAACAGGCTATAGCATTAATACGAATTGAAATCTGAGCTGTATACTCTAGCAAGATTATACAGTATAATTTCCAGAATATTAAAATGTTCTATGTATCACAAGAAAATGGATTTCTACATTAGTACTTTATTGTACTGTGTGTGCAGTCTAAATTACTAAGGCATTTAAAAAACAGTAGTGCGTATTTATATATGCAGACTAAGTCATTGAAAACATTTAAAAAGCATCTAGTGTATGCACATATTTAAATGAACTTTCTTTGGAAAGGTAATAAAGATGCCAAAATTAAAGTCCCCTCACAAATAGCTGCTTAAACAATTTCCCAGTGCAAAGAATAATTTATGCTAAGAGAGCAGTAAAGAACTGTATTTCATTTAGTTCTATTGGTTTTGCACTATTCAGGGTGAAAGAGAAACAGACCAGTCATGAATTGTTTTGAATTGATAAATGTGTGTTCTTGTATATCTAGTACAAATCTAACCAAGAGAAAATTTCAGTTTTTCAGTTTGCAAGCTGAAGTCTGAGTTATACCCATGAAACAGTGTGAAAACTGTCAAAGCTTCTTGTTTAATTGACCTTTATAATTTTTTAGAAATAGCAATGTCCAGCCTATGGATTCAAGGGTAATGCAAAGTGAAGAATAGCACACATACAAGTACACATGTGTGAGAAACTTAACAGTGACAAGGCATGTCCTAAGAAGGTTATATAGAAGTGTTTTCCCTTGTGTTTTATGTTGTCATTTTTTTCTTCTTCCATCCCTCCCTCTCTCCCTTCTTCCCTTTCCTCTTCTTTCCTTCCTTTTCTTTCTTTCTTTCTTCTTTTATTTTGTTTTTTGACAGAGTTTTGCTTTTGTCGCCCAGGCTGGAGTGCAGTGGCATGATCTCGGCTCACTGCAACCTCCGTCTTCTGGTTTCAAGCGATTCTCCTGCCTCAGCCTCCAGAGTAGCTGGAATTACAGGCGCCTACCACCACCACATCTGGCTAATTTTTTTTTTTTTTTCTATTTTTATTAGAGATGGGGTTTCACCATGTTGGCCAGGCTGGTCTCAAACTCCTGACCTTGTGATCTGCCCACCTTGGCCTCCCAAAGTGCTGGGGTTACATGCATGAGCCACTGTGCCTGGCCCCTTTAATTTATTTATTTATTTATTTTTTGTATTTAGCGTTTGTTGAAATGCAAGGAGGAAACATCCTGGAAAAAAATGAGAATAACTTTTATTTTTCTGCTTTATCTACTCAAATTTTCATCAATGAATTATTTTTTCTCCAAAAGTGTAAATTCACATTTTCAAAGACCTTTCATCTTTAAAATTCACTTGAGAATAAGCATGGCCAGGGAACTTTCATTCACATGACCATCCATATTTATGTAATTATCTTCACAGAGATTATTTATGAGGAATATAATGATAGTGAAAAATATATGAGCTGATTAGTAATCTTGTAATCTTGAGAAATGTGCTGAGCTTTTAAAAACTACACCAGTCTTATGTATTTCTTATATATAAGCTCTCTTATCCAGTTAAATTTACCTTTAATTTAATTTATATTTTTATTAAAGTAATACATAAATGGAGTTTAAAAATTGAATATTGGCTGGGCACTGTGGCTCACATCTGTAATCCCAGCACTTAGAGAGACCGAGGCAGGTGGATCACTTGAGGTCAGGAGTTTGAGACTATCCTGGCAAACATGGTGAGACCCTGTCTACTAAAAATACAAAAATTAGTCGGGCGTGATGATGGGCACCTGTAATCCCAGTTACTTGGGAGGCTGAGGTAGGAGAATCACTTGAACCTGGGAGGTGAAGGTTGCAGTGAGCTGGGATCACACCACTACACTCCAGCCTGGATGACAGAGCGAAACTCCATCTCCAAAAAAAAAAAAAAAAAAATTAAATATTATTTCAAGAGGCCTATGTCTCATCCTACACTAACTCTATGGTACACTTTGGATACAATCACTTTTAATATCTTTCTATTTTTCTAATATTTTCTGCATGTGTCTAAATATTTATCATGCTAATTTTTGATTTTTCAATTTTACCTTTGTCCTATGAAGGATAAGGATATAGGTCTTATGCTATTTCTTTCCCCAAGATGTATACTTTTCTCCCCTCAACAATCCAAGGGTTGTTATAATTTGTGTTTAATTATATCTTCAGTGTTCATATACCTATATAAATATTGCAATTAACTTAGTCATATAGTATGTTATATTTAAGTTCTCATACAAATATTATTTGTCTTAAATTATTTTCCATTTTTATTTAACTTAATTGTATAACTGAGTTACAGAACTCCTCTAAATATAATCAATTCAATGATGTAATTGTTCACTTATACGTGTTCTGGAACATACTGATTCAGTTTATGGCTCCAGACCCAATCTGGATGAGCTACAGCTAAGACCTTCTGTATACTCATATCTGTAGGAATTCCCTTTGCCCTTCTCATTCGTTTATTTAAAGAGTATTTACTGACCTCCAACTATGATCCAGGCAGTAAGCAAAGCAATTAACAAATTATCCCTAGCACTATGAAGCTGCAATTGTAGTGAGAGAAAATACAAAGTAATTATATAAATATATGTTTCATATATACCTTATATATGCACATAATACATATTATGAGTGAATATAATTGTAAGGAAAAAGCTTTGAAAAGACAATTATAGAACAATGCCTTTCAGAAATATATGTGCAAAAATTTCAACAAACTATGATTAGCTAAAATCTAGCAATATACAGAAGGGATAATAGATTCTGACCAAGTAGGATTAATTCTAAGACTGCAAGCCTGGGCCAAGATTTGAAAATTGGTTAGTGTAATACCCACAGCTAGATATACAAGTAAAAACAAAACAAAACAAAACAAAAAAAACCATAATTTTCCGCATAGATTCAAAAGAGAATTTGACAAAATGTAATGTTCAATGATGATAAAATCTCTTAGGATATTGAGAATGGACGGAAACTTCCTCATACTGATAAAGGGCACTACATAAAAAATGTAAAGCTAATATACTCCATGGGAAAAGATGGCTTTTCTCTAAAATCAGAAGCAATGTCAATTATGTTTTTCTTCTTTTCTTTTCCTTTTTAAGAGACAGGGTCTTGCTGGGTTGCCCAGGCTGGAATGCAGTAGCGCCATCATAGCTCACTGTAGCCTCCAACTCCTGGGCTCAAGTTATCCTCCTGAGAGCTGGGACGACAGGTGCATGCCACCACACTTGGCTATTTTTTTTGTTTTGTTTTAATTTTTGTAGAGAGAGGGCCTCACTATGCTGCCCAGCCTGGTCTAAAACTTCTACTACCTCTTAAAAATATGGTCTTGGATATCCTAGCTAACAACGACAACAAAAATAAAGGCCTAAAGTTTGAAAAGGAAGACAAACACTTTTTTAAAAAATCACAGCTTTCATAATTTTAAATTACAAAGAATTTGTGAAAAGGTGACTATTAAAACTAACATGTGGGCCTGGTGCAGTGGCTCATGCCTGTGATCCCAGCACTTTGGGAGGCCAAGGCAGGCAGATTACTTGAGGTCAGGAGTTTGAGACCAGCCTGACCAACATGACAAAATCGAGTCTGTACAAAATGTACAAAAATTAGCCAGGTTTGGTGGTGTGCCCCTGTAGTTCCAGGTACCCAGGAGGCTGAGGCACAAGAATCACTTGAACCCAGGAGGTGGAGGTTGTAGTGAGCAGAGATCACACCACTGCACTAAAGCCTGGGTGACAGAGCCAGTGAGACCCCATCTCAAAAACAAAACAACATGTGAATTTAGCAAAGCTGTAAAATACAAAATTATCATATAAAAATTAACTGTAGTTTTAATAGAGCAATGAATGTCAGTAAAATTTAAAAAATATGACTTAATAGCATTAAAAAATAAAATAGTTGGAGATAATTTATATAGACAAGATCTATACAATCAAACTAAAAAGCAGCACTGAGACAAATGAAAGACTATTTGAATAATTGCAGAGATACATCATGCCCATGGATAGGAAAAGTCAATATAATTCATACACCAATCCTCCCAGATTAACAGATTTAATAATATGATAATCAATATCCCAGTAGGGTCTCACATTTATATAAAAATATATAGGTCACAAAATCGGTGGTGAAATAAGGCAAACAGACTGATGAAAGAGAACAAAGTACCAGTTGTAGATCTATAAGTATATAATTAATTTTCAACAAAATCTTCTAGGCAATCAATAGGTAAATGAGAGTCATTTCAACAAATGAAGCTGGAACACCATAATGACATTAATTCATGATGAATCAGAGACCTATATGTAAAAGCTAAAGCTCAAAAACTTCCAGGAAAATATAGTGGAATATCTCTGTGACCAGGGTGGAGAAAAATTATTTGCAGAAGCATAGAAAGCAGCAACCATTATAGAAAAAGGTTAATAAATTGTATGTCATCAAAACCAAAATTTCTAATTATCAGAAGACACCATTATGAAAATAAAATAGGACACTTACTGAAGAAAATAATATATCAGTAATATATATAATGATACTGGCATCCAGAGTATATGAAAAATATCTACAACTCAATGTTAAGCAGACAAATAGATACTTTAACAGATACTCCATAGAGGAATATATGTGTGTGTGTACTTACATATATTTAAATATATATATACATTTGTGTACTTATGCATATTTGTATACTTATGTATGTTTAAATATATTCATGTGAATATATTTATATGGATATATTTGCATATATTTGTATATTGTATGTAAATATATTTAAATATTTGTATATTTACATATATCTAAATTTATATATACACACACACACAATGACACTTGCATCCAGAGTATATAAAAAATATCTATATCTCAATGTTAAGCAAATAGATACTTTAGCAGATACTCCATAGAGGAGTGTGTGTGCATTTATATATACATATATTTAAATATGTTGTATATTTAAAATACACAGATATATAATATATATACATATTTTATATTTATATATTTATACATTATATACAACATAAACATGTATATTTAAATATAAATATATTTATATACAAGAATTAATATTTAAATATGTTATATATAAATATATTTAAATATATATTGATACATACACACACATATATTCCTCTGGAGTATCTGCTAAAGTATTTGTCTAACATTGAGTTAGAGATATTTGTTATATATACTGGATGCAAGTATCATTATATATATTACTGATATATTATTTAAAGAAATATATTTAAATTATATATATACACACACACACATACACAAATCACCAACAAGCACAAGCAAAAATCTATCAGGAAAAAGCAAATTGAAGTCTACAAGGCAAACTCCAAAACACTGAGGAAAGAAATTGAAGAGGATACAAACAAATGGAAAAACATCCCATGATCACTGAGAAGAATCAATATTGTTAAAATAACCATACTATATAAGAAATCTACAGACTCAATACAATTTCTATCAAAATATCAATGATGTTCTTCACAGATATAAAAAAATCTTAAAATTGATATGGAATTACAAAAGACCCCAAATAGTCAAAGCAATCCTCAACCAAAAGAACAAAGCTGCAGGCATCACACTACTGAACTTCAAAATACATTACAAAGCGTAGTAACCAAAACAGCATGGTATTGGCATAAAAACAGAAACATAGACCAATGGAACAGAATACAGAACCCCAAAATGAATCCACAATTCTACAGCCAATTGATTTTTGACAAAGGCACCAAGAACAGACATTGGGGAAAGGACAGTGCCTTCAATAAATGGTGCTAGGGAAACCTAGATATCCAGATGCCGAAGAATGAAACTAGGCCCCCACCTCTCAGCCTATACGAAATTAAAATTGATCAAAGACCTAATTTAAGACACAAAACTAAGCCTACTAGAAGAAAACATAAGGGAAATGCTTCAGGAGTTTTGGCTGGGAAATCAATTCATGAATAAGACCAAAAAAGCACAGGCAATAAACAAAACAAACAAACAAAGATAAAACAAAGTAAACACACGGGATTATATAAAAATAAAAAGTTTTTGCACAGCAAAGAAAACAATCAACAGAGTAAAAAGACAGCCTGCTGCATTGAAAATATTGCAAACTATCCATCCAACAGAGGACTAATACCCAGAATATATGAGAAACCATACATCTCAAAAGCAAAAATAATAATACTCCTCCAATTTAAAAATAGGCAAATGATCTGAACAAACATTTCTCAAAACACACAGAAATGGCCAACAATTGTATGAAAAAAAAATGATCACTATCACTAATCACCAGGGAAATGCAAATCAAAATCATAATGAGGTATCACATCACCCTTGTTAGGATGGCTATTATACAATAAGACAAAAAATAACAAATACCAGTGAGAATGCAGAGAAAAGAGAACTTTTATACCCCGTTCTTGAGAATGAAAACTAGTGCAGCCACTATGAAGAACAGTATGGAGTCTCCTCAGAAAACTTCAATCCCCCTATGGGCATTTATCCAAAGGGGGAACAATAATTAGTACATCAAAGAGATACCTGCACTCTTATGTCTACTGCAGCACTATTCACAATAGTCAAGATAATAAATAAGCCTCAGTGTCCAATAACAGGTGAACGGATAAAGAAAATATGGTATAAATACACAATGCAATCTTATTCAGCCATAAAAAGGAATGAAATCCCGTTGTGAGCAGCAACATGGATGGAACTGGAGACATTATGTTAAGTGAAATAAGCCAGGAATAGAAAGTTAAACAACACATGTTCTCACTCACATGTAGAAGCTAAAATAAAGTTGATCTCCTAGAAGTAAACAGTAGAACAGAGAATACTAGAGGCTTGGAAGGGTAGGAAGAAGAGACGGATAAGGAGAGATTTGCTAAAGGTATAAAATCACAGCTAGAGAGAAGGAGTAAGATCTAGTGTACCATACACACTAGGATGACTATAGCTAACAATAATATATTAAGTTTCAAACAGCTAGAAGGAGGATACTGAATGTTTCCAATACAAATAAATAATAAATATTTGAAATGGATATGCTAATTACCCTCATCTGATCACTACACATTGCATGTATTACAGTATCACTATGTACCCCATAAATAAGTACGATTATGATGTGACAATTTTAAAATTTTTTAAAAGCAAATTGAAAGCACAGTGTAAGACTTTATGCCCACTAGAATTGCTAAACTTAAAGACACTGACAAACCAAATACTGGTGAAGATGTGGGGCAACTACAGATTTCACACACTGAAATTTGTCAGTGAGATTATAAAGTGATACACATATTGGAAAATTGTTTAGTTATTTCTTATAAAGTAAGTCATGCTTCTGGACCCAGCAATCAAAGTTCCAGGTACTTACAAGGAGATGTGTACAAACATTTTCACAGCAGCCTAATGCACAATATCTAATGGTTTGACTCAAACCATATGTTCATCACCAGAATTCATAAGCACATTGTGAAATAGTCATACAATAAAATGCTATTCATTCATTTAAAATAAACAAATTAACAATAGAACAATATGAATATGTTACAAAAATATTATGTTGAGATAAAGGAGTCAGACACCCTAGAAAAGGGGTCCCCAAACCCTGAGCCATGGACTAGTACCAGTCCATGGCCTGTTAGGAACTGGGCCACAGAGCAGGACGTGAGCACCGAGTGAGTGAGCTAAGCTTCACCTGTATTTACAGCTACTCCCCATCGCTCACATGACCACCTGAGCTCCACCTCCTGTCAGATCAGCGGCAGCACTAGATTCTCGCAGGAGCGCAAACCCTATTATTTGCTGCGCATGCGAGGGATCTAGGTTGCACGCTCCTTATGAGAAGCTAATGCCTGATGATCTGTCACTGTTTCCCATCACCCCCAGATGGGACCATCTAGTTGCAGGAAAATAAACTCAGGGCTTCCACTGATTCTACATTATGGTAAGTTGTATAATTATTTCATTAGATATTACAGTGTAGTAATAATAATAGAAATAAAGTACACAATAAATGTAATATACTTGAATCATCCCTAAACCACCCCTTCCCCCTACTCCTCGGTATGTGGAAAAATTGTCTTCCATGAAACTGGTCCCTGGTGCCAAAAAGATTGTGGATCGCTGCTCTAAAATTCACGGAATTGATAGGAAGCTCATGACAAACAAATCTAATGTATGGTAATAGACATCAAAATACTGGTTGCCTCTGAGTGCTGGGGTGGAGGGCAGCATTACTTGGAAGAATAGGAAAGTTTCTGGGTTGATGTAGATGTTCTCTGTTTTGGTGTAGTTGAACTTATGCTGGTCTGCATTTGTCAGAATTCATCGTATTGTATACCAAAATGAAAGGATAAGGGGAGAAGACTCAAGGTAAGTCTTATCAGAGATCCAAAGGAGAGAAAAGAGCAAATGAGAGAAAGCAATATTAAAAAAACATAGTAGCTTGGATTTTTTTTTTAGAATTTATAAAACATGTCAATTCTCAGATTGAGAAATCTTAATGAATCTCAAACAGGACGAATAAGAAACCCATACTAATACACATCATAATATTGAGTGGAATACCAGAGACAAAGAGAAAATCACAAAAGTTTAAAAGGAAAAACAAAACAAAACAAAAAAAAAAAACAAAAAAACCCCACTTTGCTTAAAAGGTGTGACAATTAGACCCAGAGCTGATTTCTTGATCTCAAAATTAGAAACCAAGAGAGTGATAAAATGTCTGTCGAAAATATCTAACAGAAAATAACTTCCAACCTAAACCTGTAGTATGTCCAATTCAACTATTTTCAAACACTCTGCTGAAGTAAAAATATTTAAGTTAATTACAGGTAACCCCCAAAAAAGCATCATTAAAGGCATTTCTTAGAGTTAGCATATTTAAAGAATGAAGAAAATAATCTTGGAAGGCAGAACAGAGATGTAAACTACAGACAAATGAGCAGGAAAACAGGATCTAAAATTTTTAAGCATCTTTCCTTTTCATTTTATTTCATTTTAAATAAAATATATTTCAAAGAAAAAACATGTATGTGTTTTCGTTTTTATGGTTTGACACAAAATTTTATATAAACAACTTAAAAATTTTAAATGACATTCTTCTAAGAAATGTTATTTTTGTAATCTATTCATATATCTGTGAAAGCAGATGATGTGGTGGTAGGTTGGGAAGACCAAATATCTGTTAAAATAATAGCACTCAGATATGCTAATCCCCAATATTCTTTCCACAGAAATGAAAGAAATGGCTTATGTGGAAAGAATCCTAAATTGAATTAAGGACATTTTCTTGGAACAATGATAGAGTTAAAAATTAAAGTATTTTAAACTGCACATCTCACCCCTATTATATAAGTAGAGTACAGCCAATTGGCATTTCAAGTGAAACTGAAGTTTTCTAACAAACTAAGTTCATTGGGATATGAAACATATTCAGTTTCACACAATAATATTTTTCTTCCAAGAGAAATGTACTATGTTGTTTCACTTACACTCAACCATTCAAAATAGATTATTATATGACCATTTTTGGTTTTTATTTAACTAGAACATAGTTTAGGAGCTCACACAGTAAAAAATAGTTTAGTTTTAGCTTGATAACCAAGATAATGCCAATAATTCTGTAATTTCAAACTTGCCTTATATTTCAGTAAAGATTATCAGAAACATAAACACATATATTATTTAGGAAATTAAAAATGTGGTCTTTTGGTTTTTAGAGCTCCTAAGAAGGAACCAAATTGTGAGTGCTAAGGAACATATTTGTGACACAGAAGCATATTTTGGGGAATTATGCAGTGATTTCATTCCTACCAATCATTTAACAGGAAATAAGGTAGTCATTTTAAGTTAGCATATCAAGTAATAAATTTAAATCATGTCAGTTGTTATTAAACAATTACAGTGCAAGGTGCTACCTTTGCAAGATCCACAGAGCATCACCCTCAGTTAATTTCATCCTTGACACTGATCACTATGATCCTTACATTTTTATCCCAAAAAAGTGATTTCCAGTTCTTTCTTGTTCTCTAATGCAAAAACTGTTTTCCCCTTCCTCCTCCCATGCTTATATTTTTTAACTTTTTGGCCCCTTCACAATCCTTTCCATCATGCCCTAGGATTCTGTGTTTGTAAACAAACTCCTTCATATTCTCAGGGCCTTCACAAAACACTACTCTCTTTTTTACTGCAATGCAATATTTTCCATCCTGGTTGCATATTAGAATCACCTGATGATCAGTCCTTAACCACAGAAATACTGATTTTTTGGACATTGGAAGTGGGATGTCTTGGGAGTTAGAATTTTTAAAGAAATTCCTGATGATTCTTTGGAAGCCAGGGTACTATATCCTGGCTCTTTTCATATGACATACCCTCCTTCTGTAACTCCTAGTCTCATCAAGACTCATTCATCCTTTAAGACCTATGTCTCCCACTTGTGAAACTTCCAGTTGCTTCTTATTTACTGTCTTCTCTCAATCTCCTGGTCAACCTCTGGCATTCTCTAAGAATTTGGGCCATTTCTTACAGTCTCATTTCACTACAAGTTCTGTCATTATACAAGGAATTTCAAGGTTGAGGAATAAGATACACACAGTGCAAAACTGCTCTCATAAAATTCACCACTGCCTTGCACACTGCTAAATCCAATGGCCAGTGTCAGACCTCATTTTGTTTAACCCAGCAGCAACATTTGACATAGTCACTCCTGGGTAATACTCATTTTCCTTTGGCTTCCAGAACACTGTTCACCTGATCGTCTTCCTTTCACTCTGGTCTCTCTATGTCTGTTTCCTTTGTTGCTTTGTCTTTATCTCTTGATCTCATAACGTTGAATGTCCCAGGGCTTAGTTCCTGGTTCTTCATTCTTCTCTGGAACTTCTCTTATCCTCTATTATTCATTCTTCAAGGAATAAATGTCTATTCATTCTTTGATGATTTTATATGCATATGACTTTAATTCTGACAACCCCTAGATTAATGTCTGCCTCTCAGGCCCCCCTCAAAGCTTAGATTTGTATTCAGATGCTAGGTTGACATCTGTACGTGCCTAGATGACGGACATTTAAACTGAACATGTCCAAACTGAATGCCTGAACTCTTCCCTATTAAATCTGCTCCTCCCACAGTCTTCCTCATTTCCTCTGATGGCAAATTCATCCTTCAAGGGCCTCAGATCAAGAATCTCTCTTAATTCCTCTTTTTACCTCTCACCTCACATCTTGTCTTTCATTTAACCACCTCTTGCTATCTTCCTTGCCACCACACTGGTCTATGGCATTATCATTTCTTGCTTGCATTATTTCAACATCCTCCTAACTAGTCCTGCTGCTCTTACCTGGTTATTCTGAAATCTCTCTACATTACTGCCAAAAAGATTCTTTCTAAATGTAAGGTAGATCACATCACTTGCAGAGATTTTTTTTTTCCATTTTGCTCAAAATGAAAACCAAAGCCCTTGTAGTAACCTACAAAACCTGCCTCTCTATCTCCTCTCTGACCTCCTATCCCACTGCCTTCTTCCAGTTTTAGTTTCTTAGCTACACTGGCCTCTTTAAATTTGTCAGGCATGCCCTGTCTTGGTACCTTCACCTGGGATGCTTCCTATGCCTGGGATACTCTTTTGTCTGATGTCTGCTTAGCTAATATCCACGTCTCCTTCAAGTCTGTTCAAACAACCTCATATGAAATTACTTTTTCATTGTCTTTGCTTATGTGTGTTATTTATAAGACCTGATTAGATTTGGAAGCAGTGAGGGTATGTTACCATTAGAGGAACGTTACTAGTAATACACCTCACAAAATAATACTTTCAATATTATCTACAGTTACCGGGAAAGAAGTATCCATCAAAGACAAAGTATTAGAATACCAAATGGTGGTTTCCATAGCAGAGTGAGAGGTATAAGAAATTCAAGCACTATAGGAGTGAATTGGATACACTGAAATTGATAACCAGAGAGTTTATAAAAAGAAATAACTGGCTCTTAAATTTAAATTATTGACTCACGGGCTGGTCAGAAATTCAGAGTATTGCTACGATAGCCCTAAAAGAATTTCTTCTTGCTTGTAGGCACAAAGCTGATGTAGGCAAAAATCAGACACAAGATTTGACTCACCAGATTGCAGAATTAGAATATAGATTAAAACCAAGCCTGGAAAGGTCCTCTAAGTAAAATTTGGGGCACTTTCTGGGGGAAAAAAATTTGAATCTTTAGAATCAGAATGACAGATCTAGAAAATGTATACAACCACAAGTGATTCAAACAATAAAACTCAACTTTTGATAAGTAATGCTGGGGTTAGTCAGGCTTTAAATGCAGATGATCTAAGTCACTGTAAATATTTTGAGCAGAATGTAATTTTATGGAGAGAATTTTACACAGATAAAGTGTTGAAATGGTTGGAGGAGTGAGCTCTATTGAGGTCTTCCAGAAATGGCTCCCAGAATTGGCTCTCCATGAAACCAACTAACAATACAGAAGTCACAGAACATCTTTTTTCATGACTTCTGGGAAATTAGAGATCTTCTGAGTGTAACTAGGGATAAGTCAACATTCAAGTAAACATCCTCGTTACACAGCACATGATAATGAAAAATAGTAAGTTCCTTTATTAAGATGTAGGCTTAGCTGCTATGCCAAACCACAAGATAGCAGTGAAAAGGTAAGAGATTATTCTCTTTTTCACAGAAAATATGAGCTAAGAAATCGTAGGCTGATGTGGCAGCTCTTTAGTGTTTGGGGGATAGGACCCAGACCCCTCCTACCGTTCATGAACTGAGATCAAAGCTTGAGTGCCTACCCTCACATTCACATGCTGGCCAGTGGGAAGGATAGAAGGGAAATGGAGGGAATGCCTCTTCTCTTTAATTGCACAACCTATAGATTGTGTATAGTATCTGTTTACATTCCATTGGCAAAATACATTCACATGTTTCACACTGGTGATAACAGAGACTGGGAAATATAGTCTTTACTCTCTTTGACTATGTATCTATATCAGTATTGGGAGTTTTATCACTACAAGAAGCAGAAGAGAATGGCTGTTGAGGAGCAAATAGCAGACTACCATACCTCCAGTCTTGGGTGATTTGATAAAACAATGACACCTTGTTTAGGCAGCAGTGCTTACTTTTATATAGTTAATCTATGTAATAATCAGACCACAGTAAAGCTATATGAAGGAATGAATTTCAAATAAAAACTTCAGTGGTTACCTTAACTAGAGATTTTAAAATAATACTATGCTACTATGAGTTAATATTGCAGTGTAATAATATGCAATATAATTGATAACATGTAACATGATTACTATTTTCTACTAAATCGTTCCATAATTTTAATACATAATGATGTCATGCATTTTTAAATTGATGCACTGGGTAAATAATGTGAGAGAAGCTGCTGTTTCAATATTTATAAGGTTGTTTACTATGTGTTGTTACATTCAAAACCAATTTTAAATATATTAAAAATATTAGCTAGTATTTTCAGGAATGTTTTCCATGTAGGCCATGCAGAATTTTATACAATTTCTGTTCTATAACGTCTGAAATTGGAAGAATGAGGATAGGTAAAATATAGTTATCACCAGCAAGATTGGAATTTGGGAATGAGAGTGAGGAGGGATGGGTAGACAATCCAGCTGCCATAATGAAGAAATTTTAGAATTTTAGTTCTTAGGACAAATATACAAAAAAAGCAGGTTTCCAGGAAAATATCTTGTATTTAAAGGAGAGAGGCTGTGGAGCTATTTAGGCTACTTGTTACTAGATCCACGAACAGAAGATAAGTATTTTTAAATAGACCTAGGTAGCAGAAAAGAAACAGAGCTTTCAGACCTTAAAAGGCCCAGTTCATCCCTGGCCATTCAGACATCTGAAGTCTCACAAGTCCAAGTGCTGACCGAATATATATACCAGCATGCCCCATGGAGAATTTAAACAAAGTATAGCCCCCACTCATATACTTTTAGTAATGTGTTCCTGAAAGTCAGATGTCCTGCTTATACAAATGAAATGCTATATCCTAGAGGCAATTTCCCTTTATAATTAGAATAATTATTTTAATTTCTCTCTTTTAAAATTTCCCATTATGTAAATGGGGATAATTATAATGTATTCCATATCTACCATCATTCTAAGTTCTTAAAATGCAGATGACATCCAGTGAAACTAATAAAGGTGTAATGCTTATCACGGCATTTGCAAGGGCCATAAATTCTTTTAAATCAGTGATGCTCATCAGTGAGATGAGCTGGTTTATTGGGTCTTCACTGCTGTCTTCTTCAGACTAACATTACATGTTGATATGAATAAACTTGGTAGTGAATCCCTTAGTTAGATTTTCCAAGAGTTCTTTAATTATTCTTTTTCATCTACTTCATCAAAGCCAGCTCTCCTGGGTCAAAATCCTGTATTCTTTTATCTTCTCCTACATTGTGATGTTTTTCACTTGCTTTGCTTTCCTCTCCACAACTTTTTCCAACACTTTCTCAACTTCTAGGGCCATTTATAGCTCAAATTAGACAAAAACATGACTACACAGGAAAGACAATAGTGAATTTATCTGGAAGAACTGCGCAATGGAGTATCGGCCCACAGTGCATCTAATGCTATGCTGTTTCTCCCAGTTCCAGCAACATCCGTGATGAAAAGCCTCCACTGCCACTCCACAAAATCTGCAAAATGTCTTTGTCTACCAGTTTGGAATGGAACTTGTATTTGGAATGGAACTTGTGATTTTTCTTGCACAACATACTGTATGAACAGTAGTCTAGTGAGTTTGGGGTGATGTCAATGTGTATTTCCAATACAGATATTAGTCAAAAACCAAACACCAAAAGCAAAAAGAGGCATTCTGTGAAATTTGGATATTAAAAACCAGTAAGCGTTTTATTGGGAAAACATTAATTTGGAAAACATTCTGTGGAGCATGCCAATATTTTTAAAAATGAACTTTTCTCTCCCCCCCCCCCACATCATATCCAGCCAACTCATCAACTTCTCTGAATCTCAGTTCTATTTTGTAAGGTTTTCCAGGTTCAAAACTGTAATCTTTTCTTTATCTCCTTCGTCCATCAGTGGCCATCATGTCAATTCTATCCCTGGATCTTTATTGTGACTATTCTTTCTTCTCCATTTCTTATTATGAATAATCAATTAAACCACCACATTTAGCAGTTAGAAATTTTAGAGACTTTTTGAAAGCAATTTTTTTTTTCTGAAGAGAAAATGAAGGCAAAGGAGATTTGAACCCTTGCTCTAAGTAGCGAATAGAACATGAGGAAGAAAGAACAGCAAGTATAAAATATGCTTTTAAGAAATGTCAACATGTGTACAGTTTAATTTCATAGTCTCCTTAGTGGGAATAAAGAGAGGCAAAGAAAGTTACACCTAACACTGACTATATGCCACACATTGTTCAAGAAGTGCTGTATGTTACTCTCTGATTTATTTTTCAAATCACTCAGAAGTAGATTCCAACAGTCCCAATTGTACAGAACATAAAGATAGGAATTAGAGAAGTTTAAGTAGATTAGCTGACATCACAGTTAGTAAGCAGTGTCAAAATCCAAGTTTATGTCTTTAAATCTCAGAATGTAACACATGTACTTTGCGCGAAACAGCATATGTAGGTTTCACTAAATTATTTAGCCATATACGACCAGCCAGATATTCCTAACTCAGGACTCTGAGTTGCTACGCCAACAGTCTCATCACCAGGCATTAGTTTTAAAGCACTGCTAAATATTGCAGAGAAATGAGTGACTTGAAAGATGAGCTATTCAGTCCTCACTGTTTTCCATATATTTTTAAAAGAAATTCATTACCATATTATATCCCAAAACAAATACATTGAATAACTCCTATTTGGAGGTAGCTGTGGTGATTAAACTCACTCTCTCTCTCTGTCTCTCTCTCTCTCTCTCTCTCTCTCACACACACACACACACACACTTGACTCCTGCCCTTACTGCATATATATAAGTTTTATTAAATACCTGTCAATAAGTAGAGAATATGACCATGATTTAATTTGCATATGGATATTCAGAAGAGGAAAGTTGGTTGTCTTTTTCTTATTAAAATTCATAAAACAATTATTTATATCTTTCATCATTTAGCAATTAACAAAATTGCCATCAAAGTAAGCTCTTAAATATGACTCCTAGGGACTTAATAATAATTTAATATTACTTTTGCTAATAAAGCCCTGGGTCTATTTTGATTAATCAGAATTACTGATTCCAGATTCTGCTCAATTGCATCTTCCTAAATATATACATTATTCTCCTCTTGTCTTTTCTATTTTAAGCTATCCTTGATGGAGTTGTTAGCCTAAACACATGAATATAGATGAAAAGTGTGTGTGAGCTAGAGTCATTTCCAAAAGTTTAATGGATCTTGTTACTGTTGATGGAACATAATGCCATTGATCCCAGTTCACTCTGTGCAAATTCCAAGTTAAGTGTTTTTGCAGTAATGAGAAATTAAGAATCATTAAACATTCTAAAGATACACACACATACATTACTCATGAGACATCAAAAATAAATTAGAGATGTTTTCAATAAATAATAAGATTTTATAGTTATAATGTAATATAAAATAAGGATATGCTTGTGATATCGGCAAGAAATATAATTTTGCCAAAACAAATGAAAGAAACATGTTCTTAATAAAATGCAAATAAACAAGGTTTACTGTCAAATGTTTATGCCACCTAAAGAATATGGGTAAAGACATAAAAAATATAGGATAATGTAAAATGAGATTTTTTTATTGAAAAATACCTACCATACGCCAGAAATTAAGAAAATTACGTGGGCAGTTACCTCTTTTGATTCTTAAGAGTCTTAGAACCTAAGAAACATGTGGGAATTATCTCTGCTTTATAGATGAGGAAACTGTGTCTCAGATAAATTGGGTAAAAATAGCTAATAAGAGGAGAGCCTGATATTAATACCTATTCCATTAGAACATGGTGCCTGTGCTTTCACATTTGACCTTGAGGTGCATTTCTCTTTTTTTTTTTTTTTTTTCAGATGGAGTCTCACTCCGTTGCCCAGGTTGGAGTGCAGGGGGAAGATTTCAGTTCACTGCAACCTCCGCCTCCCAGATTCAAGCAATTCTCCCTGCCTCAGCCTCCCAAGTAGCTGGAATTACAGGCACCCGCCACCATGCTTGGCTAATTTTTTTTTTTTTTTTTTTTTTTTTTTTTTTTTTTGAGACGGAGTCTTGCTCTGTCGCCCAGGCTGGGGTGCAGTGGCCGGATCTCAGCTCACTGCAAGCTCCGCCTCCCGGGTTTAGACCATTCTCCTGCCTCAGCCTCCCGAGTAGCTGGGACTACAGGCGCCCGCCACCTCGCCCGGCTAGTTTTTTGTATTTTTTAGTAGAGACGGGGTTTCACCGTGTTAGCCAGGATGGTCTCGATCTCCTGACCTCGTGATCCGCCCGTCTCGGCCTCCCAAAGTGCTGGGATTACAGGCTTGAGCCACCGCGCCCGGCCTAATTTTTGTATTTTTAGTAGAGATGGGGTTTTGCCATGTTGGTCAGGCTGGTCTCGAAACTCCTGACCTCAAGTGATTCACCCACCTCAGCATCCCAAAGTGCTGGGATTACAGGTGTGAGCCACTGTACTTGGCAAGGTGCATTTTTGTACTTCCATTAAACGGGAAAACAGCTGAAAATTTTGGAAATTTACAAATATCACATCAACTAAAGGAGCTCTTTGGTCAGAGACAGGCCCAAAAGTGCCCTAGAGTGTTGATTTTATCTCCTTTGTTGTCCATTGGGGTAACCAACAGACATGAGTAGCTATTGGGTAATTGAAATGTGACTAATTCAAATTGAGATGTGCAGTGAGTGTACAATACACACTGGATTTAAAAACTTCATATGTAAACAATAATGCAAAATATCTCATTAATACTTTATATTGATTTTGTGTTAAGCTGGTAAAATTTGGGTAGACTGAATTAAAATATATTATTAAAATTAATTTCATTTTAAAAAATGTCACTATTAGAAAATGTAAAAGTAAATATGTGGCTTACATTTGTGGCTCTATTGGAAATTTACGCTATTCCTTAACTCGCTTGCACCAACTTCCATAAATAGCAAAAGAAACATTCTGGCTTTTTATTTGTTCAAGATACCACTATTCCCACCTCTGGCTTTATCCTCCCCTCCATATAGATATAGATAGATGTTAGATGTAGATATAGATACACACAGATATAGATATACCTCACCAGGAAAAATGTTCTGTAACTTCATATAGATATACATGGTAGATATAGATATACATATAGATATAAATATATCTCACCAAGAAAGATGTCCTGTAACTTCTCTAGTGGTAGTTGTTCTCATGGAGAGCCAATTCTGGGAGCCATTTCTGGAAGACCTCATTAGAGCTCATTCATCCAACCATTTCAACAATTTACGCATATAAAATTGTCTCCATCGAATTACATATTTAGAGTGACTTATATTGTCTGTATTCCAACCCTGACTAACCCCAGAATATATACACATATATACATATATACACATATACACATATATACATATATACACATATATACACATATATGTATATATACATATACACATATACATATGTATATATACGTAAATACGTATATGCGTATATATGTCTACATATGTGTGTATATACATATATATGTATATGTGTATATATGTATATATACGTTTATGTGTATATATGTATATACACACATATGTATATGTATATATGTATATATAGACATATGTGTATATATGTAGATATACATATATAAGTATACTTATATGTGAGTATGTATATACACACTTCTCTAAAAATATCAGAGACTCCTACAGAGTCTTCTAAACTCACAATGAAGTTAAGGTGTTTCAGAATTATTTCACAGCTTGAGTCTCTAAACCAAGTCTAGCATTTCACTTTTACCAAGAAATGGGTGTATACTTCTAGTTTCTGAAGGCACAATTAAAGGTATATCAAGTAGTTTATAGGAAAGTGAACTCCACACGCATTTATTTGTCATCTGCTTCACTTGAATGTAAGCGTTACAGCTGAGATAGCTATACAAATATTGCAGTATCTCACCTTAATTTTCAGAATGCTCTAATCATAGAAATAAAGGTATTCAGTTGTTCTTCTTGGAGTCTTTCTACTGCAGACATTCCCACAAGTTATCATACTTCATATGAATGAATACTCTTTTTTATTTTAATGTAATAAATTATATTAATGTTTAATATAATTAACCTTTTATATTAACTTTTCCTATTCTTATATTAAATTCTTGTTTATTCTTTGTTTTCTAAGACCATTTAATAACCTCTTGATGTAGGTTCATTTTGAGAAAAAACTAAACTGATACCCAAGGTGGTCCACAATTTGACTCTATTTCCCTTGTAATATCTCAGATAGCTATATAAGGTGCCCACCTTAGCCAAATCATCACCCACAGCCCACTCTGCAGTGTGCATGACACCATCCCTGTTCTTTCTTATGTCATTTAGCCTGCCTACAGCACTCTCACGACCATATCCTTTATCTGGTCCTCCAGGGCTCAAATTCCACTGCCCCTGCCCTACAAACCGAAGGGATCTTTCCCTCCTATGAGCTCTAAGTGTGGTTCCAAATTCTTGAGCACCCTATAAATACATTTCAAATTAGATATCCTCAGCTGAATGTTTTATTTATTTTTCTCTACAACCTCATAAAATATTTTTGCTTACTTTTCTCCAAATTTCTTTATTATTTTTAATATTTACAGATACACAATAGCTGTACATACTTATGGGGGACATGTGATATTTTGATACAAGCATGCAATGTGTAATGCTCAAATCAGGGTAACTGGGATAACCATCACCTCAAACATTTATCATTTTTTTAAATGTTGGGACCATTCCAAATCCATTCCTCTAGTTATTTGGAAATACACAGTAAATTACTGCTAATTACATTCATCCTATATACAACATGAATGGAACTGGAGGATATTATGTTAAGTGAAATAAGCCAGGCACAGAGACAAATATCACGTGTTCTCACTCATATGCGAGAACTAAAAAAAAATGATCCCACAAAGGTAGAGAGTAGAATGGTAGTTACCAGAGGCTGGAAAGGGTAGTGGGAATGGGGGGATAAAGAGAGGTTGGTTAATAGGTACAAAAATACAGTTAGATAGAAGGAATACAATCTAGTGTTCAGTAATGTATAATGTTTAAATATTTCTCCTGGCATTTAGTTACATCCTACTCAATGTTAAAGTTATTCAGGGAATTATTTCTACCCACTTGCCATCTTGTATTAAAGAGCAATTTTTTTAAAGAAATAAATTCATTAAAAATTGTAATACACCCTCTCAAATATTATGATATTCAAAGAGCTCTGGTGTGATTCCTTTGTGCCCTTAATTTGTAATTAATGTACAATCAATACTATTTTGTACATACTTTAAAATTTTCCTGCTGGATGTTTCCTAAAATATGACCTCATTCAAGATTTTACTAGTTTAAGGTCTTAAAATTCCCAACAAGATTGGTTTGTTCCTTTTGTATCCCACTCAATAGTTTTTTATTAAATTTTAAAGCAGTTTAACTTTTTCTTTTAATGTTGCTTCCTTGAGTCAGGAATGTGGCGCAAGCCTGTAATCCCAGAACTTTGGGAGGCTGAGGCAGGTGGATCGCTTTGAGCTCAAGAGTTTGAGACCAGCCAGGCCAACATAATGAAAACCCATCTCTACAAAAAAAACAAAAACAAAAAACAAAAAACAAAAAACAAAACAAAACAAAACAAAAAAACAACAAAAAAAACCCAGAAAATTTTTGCTCCCTCACCAATGGGATGCTACAAGATTATTTTTTATTGCGATCAAATAATTACAAAGGACCAGACTTATCTAAGACCTATATCTGCCATCAAACATCCCACACAGAATGAAAGGCAAAGCTTTTCTTGGAGAAGCAGAGTAGTCTTGGGCATGTGAATCACCCTTGCATTAAATCCACCTATGTATATTTCCCTTTCATTACAGTCTTAAAATGTTTATTTGCTTTCCTCTATACTATTTCGTATAGTGTTAGAAGCTTGTCAGGCAAAGAGCCTGTTTAACTAACTGTCCTCTGGGAAACATTTATCTAGAAACTTCTATGTAACAAAATGAAAAGACTCCCTTTGAAATAAATGGGGAAGGCAGAAATGGCAACATTGTCCATTCTGCCTACTATGTTACAAGCCAGAGCAAACAAATTAGTTTGCTTTTAATAAACCATTTTTATATTCATCAATTATAATAAATATAATTTAAATATCAATGAAACTGTACTTCTGTTTTCTACACTAAACTCATGGTTAAAAAAATTAATATCTGCTGGGCATGGTGGCTCATGCCTATAATCCCAGTACTTTGGGAGGCGAAGGCAGGTGGATCTCTGGAGCCCAGGAGTCTGAGACCAACCTAGGCAATACAGTAAGACCCCATCTCTGCAAAAAACACAAAAATTTGTCGGGTGAGGTGGGACATGCCTGTAGACCCAGCTATTCAGGAGGCTGAGGTGGGAGGATCAATTGAGCCCAGGAGGAAGAGGTTGCAGTGAGCTGAGACTGTACCACTGCACTCCAGTCTGGGTGACTGAGCTAGACTCTGTCTCAAAAAAAGAAAAAAAGTAATATCTATTATATCATTGGCTAACAAAATTTACTCCTTTGTCATGTTAATAATATTTATTGCATTTATTTTCATCTCAAACATTTAATATTATATGGGTTAATGGTGCTTGCTAATTATACTACTTATAGCATTGTCTCTGATTGTCTCTGTAGGAATTACATTGAACATGTGTCAACTCAACATTTGAGTAAAATTCTTTCAACTATCAAAAGTTATTTTAGGTTAAAAGGACATATGGACACATTCAATTATCTACTCTGTTTCAATATCAAATTGGCTTGCTCATGGATCCATGAAGGTGGCAAACATCATAACCACAAAAATGTCTAATTAAAATTGAATAACCCTGTCCTCAGGTCCTCAGTTTACTTATGTTTTATTGGAAGTGAATCAATGTTTGCTTAGGATTAAATTCTGAAGCAGACGCAAAGAGGAAGCTGACTAAACAGAGAAGGTGGGAACTGACAAACAGACCAAAGCTTGGAGAAAATGTGGAAGACATTTTTATGAGTAAAGGCTTGAGAAATATTTTTTCAAGTTTAAAAAGATCTTATATTTTCTTTATGAAAGTGATAAATTACTAGGTGTTTATGCTATGTCTTTTGCATCTTCTTTCTTCCTTTTCACCTTTCACCATGCAAAAATACCAAACACACACAGATTAGAATGTACCTGTTGGAAGAGGCACTGCCAGTTGTTCTTGCATGGATTCACGGAGTGATAGACAATTTTCTGTAAGCACAATGTCATCAAGTGCAATGTCGCCACGCTGACCTTTCCCAACTCTCCCTTCAAATTTGAGTCGGAAGTCTTCATCACCAAATAGTGACAGTTCTTCCCTCCGCCAAAAATTGCCTTGTTCTACAGTGAGGTTAAGTAGAACCTTCGTTTGGTTTGTGACTGACACCTGCATTAAGGTGAGTGCCCCAATGCCATTTCCATACATGTGATAATGAAAAATAATCTGTAATCAAGAATAGTAATATACATATGATACGATTAGTATAATCAATATATTATTTTCAATTCTATCCCATTGCCCTCTTCTTTATTAACACATTTCTGGAGGAAAATTACACCTATTTATTCTCTTGCTCTGTCTACACTTTAACACTGAGTGAAGTCAGACCAGCCTTGAA
This sequence comes from Papio anubis, assembly GCF_008728515.1. Classification (NCBI taxonomy): domain Eukaryota; kingdom Metazoa; phylum Chordata; class Mammalia; order Primates; family Cercopithecidae; genus Papio; species Papio anubis. The sequence continues at coordinate 106,694,183 of NC_044986.1, forward strand.
TCATATGTTGCAATGTATGAGAGACAGCAGAGGAAGAATCAAATATAAATTTAGTAGGAATAAAAGGGCTGAGTTTACGTTCTTTCTGTGACTTCTAAAAGCAAGATTCCTTCATAAACTCTTAGAGCCCATTGTCAAAGGAATATAAGATCATTAAACTGCAATGCATTATATAAAAAGACTTTTCATGATTAAGAAGTAACAGGAACAAAAGAAGATTATTTTTAATCTCATGAAACTTATTTTCTTTTCTTCTTTTGCTTATTCCACTGCCATTTTTGTACTTGAAACACTTTCTCAGTTCTGTAAGATTCTCTGGGCTTCATTTAAATACAGCAAAACCCCAGAATAGTAATTATCCAAATTTTACTTAAAATGCTACCAATGGACTTTTGCAGAGCAGCCTGGGGAGCTCTTCTCTGAGTAAAAATTAATAGAAAGTATTTTCAGGGATTAATATTTCAATGTTGCGAAGATGAAATTTACCAGATTTTGAGCGATTGTTACACAGTGAAAAAAGTCAGGAAAAATTCTGGGAAAAGAACAGGACAGCTTAGGAGCAGTAGGAATTCAAAGCCTTTAAAGCTTTTGTCTTGTCATTTGTGTGAATGAGGGAAAACAGTGACAAAAGTGCTCTACACACAGGAAAAAGACATGTTTGAAATACTAGCAGTCATACAAATCATACTCTACAAGAAGAAAAATGAACACCATTAAATCACATATGCAGTGCATTAATCCAAAAAGGATCAACCAAGAATGGGTGAGCCATGCAGTGATTCTACCCATCTCCCAACTGGTGAAATCTTTAAATATTATTCTATGACCCCAAAATACTTGTTCTATGGAACTAACTTTCCCAACATGAGCTGTATGATCATTATAGATTGTCCTGGTACTGGTGAAATTTGGGTACCATGACTCATTTGAGTGAGAAATAAAGTGGCCAGGGGCCAACCTCTCAGACAGCATCCCAGGGCCACCTGTCCGGCACACTTCTGCAAGCACCCCTTGTGGCTATAAAGAGGGTCTTCTGCTTTTGTGTTTGTCTTATTTGTGCAACAAATATGAGGCCTATGTTTTATGTCTCAGTAAATACGTCTGTATCTTCTTCTGGTCATTTGCTGAACAATGCCATCAGTTTAACAGATGCACCAATAACCCTATTTCCAGGGAGAACACCTGGTGACAACAAAGCCTAACACAGGGTAGTGAGAGTGAATAAAAATCTTCTAAGCATTGTTAGGCCCGGTGGCTCACACCTGTAATCTCTGCACTTTGGGAGGCCAAGTCAGGCGGATCACCTGAGGTCAGGAGTTCGAGACCAGCCCGGCCAACTTGGTGAAACCCTGTCTCTACTAAAAATACAACAACAACAATAACAACAACAACAACAACAACAAAATAGCTAGGCTTGGTGGACTGTGCCTGCAGTCCCAGCTACTCAGGAGGTTGAGGCAGGAGAATTGCTTGAATCTGGGAGGCAGAGGTTGCAGTGAGCAGAGATCACACCACTGCACTCCAGTTCAGGCAACAAAGTGAGGCTCCATTTCAAAAAGAAAAAAAAAAACCATTAAGGTCTGATCTATTCTCTTATCACCCTCTATATGCATCCTTCCTACACACTAACCCCCACAAAGAAAAAAAAATTGATTATCTCTGCTTGAAAGGTATTCCACAAGGTGAAGGGGCAGAGGTGATTCTCATAAAAATATGGGAGATCAATCTGCTTACCTGATGAATATATTTTTAATATGGGAGACCCAATATTTCCCAGCACAATCTTTCCTTACATATTCTTATTCAATCTATATCATAAATATTCATAAAATGAACCATTCATCATTAATTTTTTGACATTTCTTCCAGGCATACTTCATTATTCTCACACAGATGTTTAAAACATTGGGGACTCTAGTTCTGGGACAAGGGGAATATAGCAATGGATGAAATCTTAGTTACTACAGTATGAAAAAATATTCACTGGACATTTTCAGAAGTGTCTCAGTAGAAAAGCTTAGATGTCAACCTGGAATTTTCATATTTTGTATTTAATATTTAGTTAGGTTTATAAGACTAAAACTAATTTGTGATTTTCAAAATATCTATAGATGTATAAAGCTAAATTTATAGATGTATAGCCAACATACAGAAAATCTGGTATGCTTGGGTTTTATTCCTGAGAAAGTACCAAGTAATCTGGAAGATAGCAAAAACAGATAAAAACTATACTTGATAAAAACTCAATTTTTGCCAAAATAGTTTTGTATGATTTACTTTCATTCTAGACTGCTGACCAAGTTCTATCACTAAAACTCTCATCTGATCATGTCACTTCCCTTGCAGAAAATCTTCACTGTCTGTGTGATAGATGAAATTGCTCTATGAGAGTTAAACTATAAAATCAACTCATGATGAGACAGAAAAACTTTTAAGACAAAGTAAAAGTTTAACATGTATTAATACTATGGCAGTGCTAAGGTGTTGAAGGCTGTTTGATATGTCTCTCTCCCACGGTTAGGGCTCTGTCAGTTGTGGACACAGGCACGGAGAAGTGTAAGTTGGACCGGGCAGAGTGGCTCACGCCTGTAATCCCAATACTTTGGGAGGTCGAGGTGGGCAGATCACCTGAGGTCAGGAGTTCGAGACCAGCCTGGGCAACATGGTGAAAACCCTGTCTCTACTAAAAATACAAAAATTAGCTGGGATGATGGCGCAAGCCTGTAATCCCAGCTCCTCAGGCGACTGAGGCAGGAGAACCACTTGAACCTGGGAGGTGGATGTTGCAGTGAGCTGAGATCACGCCACTGCCCTCCAGTCTGGGCAACAGAGTGAGACTCTGTCGAAGGGCAGGGGAAGAGAAAGGGAAGGGAAGAAAGTTTCTGGATGTAATTTGTTTGCTTTTCAGAGTTCAAACATTGGGGAACACTCTAGTCAAAATTAGACTAGAAATTAGAGACTGCATTTCTTATTGTAAATATATTTATTTCTGTATCCATCTCTTGTAAGCAAGAGATCTCTGAGCACTTGTGATCTCTAAACACTTAATTTGTACTATATGTAAAGCTAAATTCAGTTCTTAGCCTAGCTGACTCAAGTCTTTTATGGAATATAAACAAACAAGCAAACAATAAAAAAGGAAAGTGGAAAACCCCGTAAATACGTAGTTATCGAATGAGGCTGCTGCTTTTCCCAAAGAGCCATACAACCTTATTTATACTTTTAATTATCCACAGATGTTTTTGTGAAATTTTCACAGGCTAATAACCAAGTCATGTTTTCTTCCTGCCTATAGAAATTATTCTACTTGTTTTAGGAGTAAGTTCAGGGTCCTTTTTGTTTTGTTTTTCATGAAGAATTACTCAACAATTTTTGTGGTTCTAACTATCTCTAGTATTCATTCTTGTAGATATTTAATTATATACTGACTGTTGTTTAATTCTGTTTCTGTTTGTAAAATTTCCATAGTTTTAATAAGCACTAAACTTCTTAACAGAAAGCAACTGGTATCTTACTTCTGTATTATACATGGCTGTGAATAACAACCATGGAATTTTCCAATGGTTTCCCAAACTTCAATATCCATGGAATTTATCCATAGGAGAAATTGTTCTAACAGTTATAGCAATCCTTCCCTTTCCTTCTGAACTTCGCTTTTTCCCTCCCTCACATATCCAAAGTTGAATAAATTCAAACTCATCTTTTCTCTGGCCCCCGCCACTCTATTTTCTGTATGTCAATTTATCAACAGTTTCTCACAATAATTCTGTGTTTGTTTGGTTGGTTGGTTTGATTTTCCCCATACCTTGCAGTTTTTGCTTCTCTTACTTATAACTGGACTTGAAATTCTGGCAGCTCTCATGGGCTGCTGAGGGAACAAACTCTTTATAAAGATGTAATGACCAGATGAATTTCCCAAAGTGTGATCTGCCGCTGGCTCTGTGCCTGCTGCAGGGATGCTGCTAGCTTTCAGATTCCAGTCAAAGTCCTCATCTTTCTCCTGCTCCCAGGAACAAAGATCAAATTCAAAATCACAGCGCCCACTGGAGGTACCTGGAAAATATTTCCAAATATATGTTACGGAAAATGGAAATGTACTGACTTTAAAACATGCAATTCAAAATTGCAGTGATCTTGCTGTATCATGTAATATTTGAAAACTTATAATGCTATCCTGATAGCAAGATATAAAGAGACCAATTTGGTTTGCTATACACACAGCTACTTCCCTGGCTTCTGTAAGTTCATTTCTCTACAAATCTGGTCCCAGTTTCAAAGTTGATAAACTATTTTAGTATTACACACATTTCCTTCTCTAAATATCTATTTGGTCCATGTAATTTATTTATTCTGTCTTCTCATCTATGCTTCTCAGGTCTTGGTAAGAAATTTATGAAGTTTATTATTCTGCAATACATTTTAGCTTGGGTAATGCTGCCCCGAGCAAAAGTTATCATTAATCATAGTAGTTATTTTATTTTAGAACAGTTCTTTATTTTAGAGAAAATTGTGAAACAGAAAAGTGAGGTAAAAAGGTGTGATAATTTGAATGAGCTTATTGTAATAAGTTGCAGAAATTAAATATGTTAAGTTGCATCAAATACCAAACTATTGCATCAAATACCAAACTATTTCCCAGGTATTTTTTGAAGTATTTTATTACTGTCATTGCTTAAGTTGCTTTATTTTCCCATTTCCAAGATAGTAGAAATTATACAGGAATCTTTTTATCATGCTGCAAGTAAATTATCAGCTGAAAATGGTAGTGAAGATGTTATAAAACTGAGCATTGTGGTATGAAGGTGTCATACCTTATACATTTATATATTTAGGACTTTTGATACTTTTCATTTTTAAGTCAATATTCATGATTCTGCATAAAACCAATGAGGGAGGCCGGGCATGGTGGCCCACACCTGTAATCCTAGCACATTGAGGCTGAGGCAGGTAGATCACCTGAGGTCAGGAGTTCAAGACCAGCCTGGCCAACATGGTGAAATCCCATTTACTAAACATACAAAATTAGCTGGGCATGGTGGCGTGCACTTGTGGTCCCAGCTGCTCAGGAGGCTGAGGCAGAAGAATCACTTGAACCTGGGAGGTAGAGGTTGCAGTGAGCCGAGATCGTGCCACTGCACTCCAGCCTGGGTGACAGAGCAAGACTCCATCTCAAAACAAAAACAAAAACAAAAAACAAAAAACGAGTGAGTAATTTGATCATAAGTAACAAAATGTACTGTTTAGAATTCTTTAATGACAATAATTCTTTATGAAGTTCTTTTTGAAGATTACAACTGCAATAAAGATCTGTAAAATCGTAAGTGAGATAAGTGTCCAAATATTAAAAATACTTGAAAAGAACCTATGGTAGCATGTTGATATATCTTCAGATAAATGTTTCTCTCTTAAATAAACCTCATTTAAACAATTGCTCAAAATTTTTAAGGCAAATGAGGGTAAGAATGACTCTGTCATCAAAACATTCAGGGACTTGCTGTCCAATGCACAAGCCAAAGAAAGGCAGGTAACTCCACAGAAGCTATGGTAATTCCTGGACAAATCATCCACTCTATTTTATTACACATGACTCTTTAAGAATGTCCAAGTTCTGCTGCATGTGGCATCAAAATAGTGAGGTTTTTGTTTGTTTGTTTCTGTATGGATACATTCTTACAGTTACCCCAAGTCAGATAAAATTGTCTCAATGTGCAAAACAAACCCTAAACTCTTTGTAGTTTATAAGGTGGAGAATATGAAAACAGATGAGGCTGGGTGGAGTGGTTCGCCCCTGTAATCACAACATTTTAGGAGGCCAAGGTGAGAGGATCACATGAGGCCAGTTCAAGACCATCCTGGCCAACAAAGTGAGACTCTGTCTCTACAAATAGTTAAATTTTAAGAATTAAAAATTTAAAAAGAAAACATACAAGTTTTACCATTGTTTCTATGCCATTTGGGGATATATAAGAAAATGCTAAAATAAAATATAAGCTAACTTTATTACACCTCTGAGCAAGGAACTTACACAATAAAGAAAAAGGGCTTAAAATAAGCATTTTCAGCTTTTGAAAGAACTAAAGAGATTACTTTAAGAAAACATCAAGACTGATAATTTGTTTTTGTAAATTGTTTACCAGTCAAGATAATACACATTTGTAATGCCTTCAAGGATAGAGATAAATTTTCTGTCATAATTTATGTCATCAAATCAACAGAATGCCTTTTTAAAATCTAACAGCTAATTCAGTTTTCAAATGTCATTTGAAATATATTTTGTAATTTATTTTTTTCCCAGAATAGACTGTAATACTTATAACCTATTGTAGTGTAGAATACTGAAGTTCTAAGTATCCTTTCAAAGGACTGGGGAGTAGATGTCAGGAAAATAATAATGAACTCCAACGCAGCATCTAGTTTAAGAATATGAACCGCTGTCTTGGTTCAGAACTATAAAATAAAATAAATAATTCAGTTGCCTTGTGTTGGAAAATTTAGCAGCCTCTGAGAAACAGATTAGCATATAGAGCAGCATCTGGAGAGGCCATTCATATAAGAAAATAATGTGTGCTGCTGAAAAACAGATTTGATATTTTTATTCATGTAAACACTGTTACATGGATCTTTACAACGTAAATCATATTTTTCTTTTGATCTTTTCCCTCGTTTTGAAGTTATATTTTCTTGGAAAGTTTATTTCTAATATACCAATGGGGAAAATAAAATAAGTAAAAATAAGTTGTTTGCATTTCACATCACTATGATGAGGAGGAACAACTTATAATTTCATATCCTATTATTTCCCATAGGTACCAGGTAAAAAACATAACATAGTCTTGAGAACTGATGCCAATTCCTGGCATTTCTGGTGCAGTTAATGCCAATATCAGACAGCTGTGCCATCAGGAAGACAATGAACACCTTTGTCTACAGCTGTGTCATCAAACTAGTTTCTACCTTTCTAAATCCTATAATTTGTCCATTGATCAATATCACTATAGGTATAAAATATGTCTTATTTGAAAAGGCATATTTGGAAGGAACATAACATAATTCCTTTTAAGGTCCTACCATCAAACTCAAAAAATTAAAATCTCACTATTATATTCATGTATTCATTCAATATAAAATTACTGAGCATATTCTATAAATAAAGCACATTGAGGAAAATAGGAAAAGAGGGGTACTGGGTATGAAATATAATGTGTTCCAGGTCCTGAAACATTCTCTTTATATCTGTCATTTCATTTAATCCTCACTTTGTCTCTATATAATAGTTATTATTCTTATTTTGGTTGATGAGAAAGTTGAAGTTCAGAATTAAACTTTGCTTTGCATTCCACTGTAAGTAGCAGAGCTGAAGGAGGATACAACACACAGCTCCCTTAGTACTACTCCCTTTCATAATGTGGAATGTAGCAGTTAGGGGTGAGAGTTAAAATAGAACAAATTTACAAATACAATGGGATAAGAAAGTACATGTATGTATAGAAAACATTCTCTAAGAGACTCCTGCCTCTGTGAGCCGGTAGCAACATGAAGACAGCAGTCATTCAATTCAGTGTGATTATTCTTGAGGTATTGTGGCATGATGTACTTCATCGCTTCTTTAACTGTTCTTCTGAATATGAATGTCCTACAGGTGTCAATTTGTCATTCAAAGGAAGAAGATTCTGCATTCAAATGAATGGGATCAATTCTATAAATTTTGTCTTTGAAAGATTTTAAAAGATGCTAGTATATTAAAGGCTCTGAGAATTCCCACAATACGCAGACTATTTCTTTAGGCAAGAGAGGATATTCCCAATGTATTTGACTAAGGAACATTTTTACCTTTGGCAGAACTATTAACATATTGTAGAATAGTATGCTTATGATACGGGACAAGACTTTCAAATCCTGATATTAAGACAAACAAGCAAAAGGCATAATTAGAGAAGCTGGGTATTAGTTTCCTACGGCTGCATACGAAAATATCACAAACTGGGTGGCTTAAATCAACAGAAATTTTTTGTCTGACTCCATTTTCAGGCTGGAAGTCTGAAATGAAGGTGTTGGCAGCATCATGCTCTCTCTGATGGCTACAGAGGAGGCCTTTCTTTCCTTGTCTCTTCATAGCTGCTGGTAGCTATGGGCCATCTTAGTGTTCCTTGGCTTGTAGATGAATCACATCAATCACCTGTCATTCTCCCTGTCTGTTTTCACATCATCTTCTCTCTGTGTCCAATTTTCCCTCTTCTTATAAGGACACCAGTCATTGAATTAGGACCCACCTTTATCCAGCAGGACTGTATTTTAACTAGATGACATCTGCAAAAGTCCTATTTCCAAATAAGGTCGCATTCTGAGATTCCAGGTGACCATGAGTTTAAAATTCCAGGTGACCAGGTGTAACTAAATTTTCAGTGGACATTATACAACCCAGTTACTTAAATGTTTACTTTTTCAAAGGTAAATCTCTTGGGCTTTTGTGCTATGTAATCATATCATTCAAAAATAATTATAATTTGGCTATCCTTTGTTTCATTTCATGTCTTAAATATTGACCAGGACCACAAAGATAATATTAAACAGTAATACTAATAGTAGATATTTTGACATGTTCTTGATTTTAATGTAAGTATTTTCACTCTTTTCCTACATTAATTTGATAGAACACCTTTAATGTCTTAAAAATAATCATACGCATGCTCTGCATAGCATAAGAAATGGCTGCTTAATTTAAACAATAATTTTCAGCATCTATCAGCTTGCTATTATTTTCTTCAGTACTGTGGGTACATTGACATATTATGACATCAAAATACACTTAAAATGTTATAAGATCTTCATCTCAAATTGCATGATATATTACTATGTATATACTACATGTATTATGATGAATTTAGTTTGCTAGCATTTTAAGCTTTTCTGCATGTATATTCACAGGGCGTTTGAATATCACTCGTCTGATTTTTGGAGGCTTCATAATCAGTGATATATTAGCTTAATAAAATAAATTCTACCTTTTCATATGGTTGAAATAGTTTCTTTGGGCATTATTAGTTCATTAAAATTTGGTAGAACTCCATAGTATCTACCCCAGGAGAAAGAACTGGAGGACATTTGTTGATAACTTATTTGATAGTTAATGGTCTTTTCAGGTTTTTTACTTTATTAGTTAATTTGATTATTTTTCCCCTAGAAAAGTAACTATTTCATTGACATTTGCAAATTAGCACAGAGTTATTGGTCTCTATATCCCTTTTATGTCTCCTTTAGCAAAACTACATTTATTTGTATCTTTCTTCCTTTTTTAAATTAAAAATTAGTAAAAGTTTATCTACTACCTCTATTTTTAAAAATAACAGTCTTGGACTTATCATTTGAATTTTTTTTTCAAGTTAGCATTTCTCATTTTCTTAACAAAATTTTTGCAACCTTTTATTCTGAAATAGTTTCAAACTTGCACAAAAGTTGCAATAATAATAAAAATATCTTTCATCTACCCTTTAACCAAGTTCACAAATGTTTATATTTTCCTATTTCTATCTAAATTCATGTGTATGTGGATACACAGGCACACCTCTAATGTATTGCTCTGTCAATTCCGGGCCATTATAAAAAAGTAAATACCACAATAAAGCAAATCACATGAAATTTTGGGTTTCTCAGTGCATATAAAAGTTTTGCTTACACTATACTACAGTGTACTAAAAGTAACATTACGTCTAAAAAGTGTAAATGCCTTAGTTAAAAATAATTTATTCCTAAAAAATGCTATCATCTGAACATTTAGTGAATCACAATGCTTTTGCAGATGGAAGATATTGCCTTAATGTTGATGGTTGCCGAATGGTCAAGATGGTGGCTGCTAAGTTGGCTACTGTAGCAATTTCTTAAAATAAGAAAACAAGTTTGCTTGAAATAAGTTTGCTACATTGGTTGACTCTTCACTAAAGATTCTCTGTAGCAGGTAAAGCCGTTTGTTTTGTTTGTTTAGACATATCTTCAGGCTCCACTTCTAATTCCAGTTCTTTTGCTGTTTCCACCACATCTGTGTTACTTCCTGCACTGAAATCTTGAAGCCCTCAAAGTCATCCATGAAGATTAAAATCAACTTCTTTCATACTCCTGTTAATGTTAGCATTTTGACCTTCTGCCATGAATCACAAATGTTCTTAATGGCATCTAGAATGGTGAATCCTTTCCAGAAGGTTTTTGATTTACTTTGTCCAGATCCATGAAAAGAATCACCCCCTATGGCAGTTGTTGCCTCATAAAATGTATTTCTTAAATAGTAAAACCTGAAAGTCAAAATTACTCCTTGATTCATGGACAACAAAATTAATATTGTGTTAGTAGGCAGGAAAGCAACATCAAACTCCCTTTATATCTCCATCAGAGCTCTTGGGAGATCAGGTGTATTGTCAGTAAGCGGTAATATTTTGACAGGATTTTTCTTTTTCTGAGCTGTAAATTTGAACAGTGGGCTTCAGTAAACCATGCTATAAACAGATGTGCCGTCATCCAGGCTTTGTTGTTCCATTTAGAGAGCATACTCAAAATCCATACTGGGAAAATATGGAAACGTGGATTCACATTAGGAAAAACATTATTACAATGGGGGAACCTGACAGTTGAAACGGCCTTTGGTATGAGTCAATGTACTCTCTCTTACGAAAATGTTGAAGCAGGAATTAGGTGACTTCCCTCCACCTCCATTGTCAGCCAGGTCACGGAAGTTACAGAAATGATTCCTTTATTGGTTGGTGTTGCATTTGATCAATTAATTTAACAATGTAACAGATGTTGGGGCTGGTTCATCAATAAGCATGTCCTAATGGAGTTCTCTCGCATTTTAATAGAATGGGGTAAGTGCTAGGATGGAGATGGAAAATTTATGATTAATTGTAATTGAGTAAAATAAACACTATACAAAAGTCTAAATGTTGAATCCCCATTTCAATGAGCTTTAAACTAAGAAAGACTTAAAACCTGCTGGGCATGATGGCTCTTGCCTGTAATCCCAGCACTTTGGGAAGCTGAGGTGGGTGGATCGCTTGAGGCCAGGAGTTTGAGACCAGCCTAGGCAACATGTTGAAACTCCATCTCTACTAAAAATACAAAAATTAGTCAGGTATGGTGGCACGCGCCTGTTGTCTCAGCTACTCAGGAGGCTGAGGCACCAGAATCACTGGAACCCAGGAGGCAGAGGTTGCAGTGAGCCAAGATCTTGCCACTGTACTCTAGCATGGGCAACAGAGTGAGTTCCTATCTCAAGAAAAAGAAAGAAGGGAGGAAGGGAGGAAGGAAGGAAGGGAGGGAGGAAGGAAGGAAGGAAGGAAGGAAGGAAGGAAGGAAGGGAGGGAGGAAAGGATGAAGGGAGGAAGGGAGGAAGGGAGGAAGGAAGGAAGGGAGGAAGGGAGGGAGGGAGGAAGGCAGGAAGGGAGGGAGGGAGGAAGGGAGGGAGGGAGGAAGGAAGGAAAGAACGGAGGGAGGGAGGGAGGGACGGAGGGACAGATGGACGGACAGAGGTTGGTTAAAAACCATCTTTATTTTCCGAAGGCACAACTGTCCACAAAGAAAATCTAAGGAGTGTACTGGGAAGGAGGGAGGGAGGAAAGGAGGGAGAGAGGGAGGGAGAGAGGGAGGGAGGAAGGGAGGGAGGGATGGAAAGACTTAAAAGCCGTTTCTATTTTCCGAAAGCATGACTGTCCACAAAGAAAATCTACAAAACTCTGATAGCTAATAAATGAGTCAGCAAGGTCACAGGACACAAGATTGACATGCCATATTACTTAAGGAAAATTAAATAATTAAATTTTATTTCTGAATCCTAGAAATGAAGACAGAAATAAAAATTAAAATATAATACCATTTATAATCCTTCAAAAAATGAAACAGGTGTAAATATTGTAAGACATACATAGAATTTGTATGCTGAAAACCACGAAATACTGATGAGAGAAATCAAAGATCTAAATAATGGGGAGAAACCTACTGTGCTGATGATTGGAAAACTCAATACATTAAAAATATGACTTCTCCCCAAATTGACGTTATTAAATGCAATTTTTATCAAAGTTCCATCAAAATAATTTATAGCTATATATTTTTATAAGATTTATATAGAACATCAATGGAACTAGAATAACTAAAACAATTTTGTACAAGAAGAATGCATTAGAAGGAATTAATCTAACTGATTTCAAGATTCATGACAGCTTTTTTGATTTACTTCGTCCAGATCCATCAAAGGAATCACCCCCATGGCAGTTGTTGCCTTATAAAATGTATTTCTTAAATAGTAAAACCTGAAAGTCAAAATTACTCCTTGATTCATGGACAACAAAATGAATATTGTGTTAGTAGTCATGAAAGCAACATCAAACTCCCTTTATATCTCCATCAGAGCTATCCAGACTGTCTTGTACTACTGGAGGAATAGATACCTGGATCAATAGAACAGAAAAGAACCCAGAATTAGCTTCATGTAAGTACAACTAAGTTTTGACAAAGGTACAAAAACAATTAAACAAAAGTAGAACAGTCTCATTAACGATGCTGGAGTAGTTGGTTATAGGCAAATATACAAATAAAGAAACTGTGACCAAAATTTGACACATTATACAAAAATTAACAAAATGATTCATAACCTTAAATGTAAAATGTAATACCATACAACTTTTTAAAGAACCCAAAGGAGAAAATCAGGGACCTAGGACTTGGTGAAATATTCTTAGATGTGATATCAAAAGCATGATCTCAAAGAGGAAAGATCAATACATTGAACTTCATCAACATTAAAAATGTTTGCTCTGCAAATGATCCTGTTAAGAGAACAAAAAAGACAACCTAAAGCTGGGGAGAAAATATTTGCCATTCATATATCTGTTAAAAGACTTATACCAATAATGCATAAAGAATTCTCAAAACTCAACAGTTAAAAAAAGCCTGATTCGAGAATGGGCAAAAGAGATATTTCACACCGGGGCCTATCATGGGGAGGGGGGAGGGGGGAGGGATTGCATTGGGAGTTATACCTGATGTAAATGATGAGTTGATGGGTGCAGCACACCAACATGGCACAAGTATACATATGTAACAAACCTGCACGTTATGCACATGTACCCTACAACTTAAAGTATAATAATAATAAATAAATTTTTTAAAAAAAGAGATATTTCAGCCAAGAGGATATATGGATTATAAACAAGCACAGGAAATAATACTCAACATTACTAGCTAATAAGGAAGTGCAAATTAAGACCATGATGAGATATCACTCCTCACTTATAAGAAGGGTAATGTAAAAACAAAATAGTAACACCATTAAATGTTCACAAGGTCATGGCAAAACTTGTTCTTGTGTACATTACTGGTGGTAGTGTGACACGAGGCAATCGCTCTGGAAAATAGCACCAGGGTAGGTTACCTCCATAGCACGAAACATGACTAAACAACACAGAGGAAAACCTGATTTATACATACAACAACTTTGATGGATCTCAAGAGGATTACACTGAGAGAAAGAAGATCTTTGAGACCTATTCTCAAAGGTCACATCCTGTATAGTTCCATTTATACAACGTTCTCAAAATGATAAAGCAAAGAGATATAAAACAAAGTAGTGGCTTCCTGAGGTTAGAGATGATGGGAATGACTTTGTAAAGAAGTAGCTCAAGGAAGATCTTTGTAAAGATGGAGTATCCTGATTGTGGCAATGATGCTTTACATAAATTTATGCATGCAATGAAATGCTGCAGACTTTCAAACATTGAGCCAATATTAGTTTCCAGGTTTTAATATTGGACCATAGTTATATAACCACTGAGGGAAAAATGCATGAAGGGTATCTTTGAGCTTTTGAACTTTCTTTTTTTTTTTGGACGGAGTCTCGCTCTGTCGCCCTGGCTGGAGTGCAGTGGCGTGATCTCGGCTCACTGTAACCTTTGCCTTCTGGGTTCACGCCATTCTCCTGCCTCAGCCTCCCGAGTAGCTGGGACTACAGGCACCCGCCACCACATGCGGCTAATTTTTTTGTATTTTTAGTAGAGACGGGGTTTCACTGTGTTAGCCAGGATGGTCTCGATCTCCTGACCTCGTGATCTGCCCGCCTCGGCCTCCCAAAGTGCTGGGATTACAGGCATGAGCCACCGCGCCCGGCCTCTCTTTGAACTTTCTATGAATTCATAAATATTTCAAAATTAAAGGCTAAAATATTAATATCAGTTGCTGATTATCATTAGGAATTTATGATAGAGTGGTTTCCAGTGTATTTTGTTATTCTGTGAAGTGATAATCATAAATACATTAAACAAATATTTTCACACTGTGATATACAGAATGACTGTACTACAAAGCATATTTGTGTTCCTACAAAGAAAAAGGCAGTTTTGAGGATAAATAATTTAGAAAAGCCCTATGTGCATCAACCTTTTGAAAATCATAAGGCACATTATATATCAAACATTTGGAAAATATGGATTATCTCATGAGTGATTCAGAGAGGTCCTTCACATATAATTTTTTTCTTCTCTGTCGACGACCTGGTTTTATAATCTGGAAAATATTATCCTAACACTTGCCACTTAAGACACTGTGATAGTAAGAGGAGGGACCACTGTTGGTAATTTTGGAAAGACAATGAATGTGGTCTTAGCTCCTGTCACTCAGCTGCAGCCGGATCTAATGAATTCCTCAAGGTCAGGACAGCGGATCCTTCCCAGAAAGCCTGCCTTAGTAACATCATGATATCTGACCTACTTTCCAACATAATTTCTCAAAGAAAACAAAAGCTATTCTCAATCCATGCTTAATAACAACTCTGAAAACACACTGGTTGTTTTCAAAGCAGTGTGTTACTTTTATGAAAACCTACGTTGGGATTAGTATTTATATATGACCAAATTATCTTCATTTCACCCCTCCAAAAATACTTGGCACTTTCTCTAACTCTCAAGAAATGCAAATGCTTATTTATGTATCTCTTTTACTATACAAGAAGCTCCACAATTATTCAGACCATATCTTGTTTTTCTTTGTTTTTGCCCTAGGGCCACTTCTGTTGGGGGTGCCTAATGTTTACCAAATAAATAAATGAAAAGGAAATCTGGTAGTAATATGTCAGATAATGTGAGTGTTAATTATAAAATGCTTTCTTAGATTTTAAATGGTTATTGACTAAGAACGAAGTAATTACCCAGGTCAGTGGTTTTCAGTATCCAGGATAATGCACACTGGTGTACTCCCTAGCCCAGAGGCAGTGTACAGTGTGAAATTCATTTTTGCCACAACTGAACACTAATTATGAAAACATAAAAAGTTTCAGATGGAACGTCGACCTTACTATAATAAATAAATAATACATGTAATATAACCTCACTGCAAAACTAACAATTACACCTTAAAATCAGAATCCCTTCTCCCCCAGAATTCACCTGTTTCCTTGGAAATTAGAGAATGCTATATAGTCATATGCCATAACAATTAAAAGAGGGCAGTCAAGATGTAAACACATCAACTCAAAAAACTAAGTAAATAAAAGCATCCTGAGGGATAAAGTGGGTAGTGAAATTCTCCTTATGCATTTATAGAACCCAAAGGACATTGTTATTGACATAGTGATGACATAAAAGGGGCTGTGTTTTAATTATTCTTGGCTTTTAAAATATTTCACTGATTTTTTAAATTCCTTCAATTACATCATATATCCTTTGGCTTGATTCATCATTTTTCATTCTTTGGTCAAATATTAATTTCTCAATGAGAATTTCTATAAGTGCCTATTTAAAATTGTAAGCCACCACCCCAAGCATTTTGCTTTACTTTTCCGTACTTTCTGCTGGACCACTAATCACTGTAATATGTGTGTGTGTGTGTGTGTGTGTGTGTAAACACAGATACATGTATGTGTATATATGTGTGTGTGTATATATATAGTGTTATTTTACTTATTTTCTTTGATGTTTGTGTCCCACCCACCATCTAACAGTCAGAATGGAAACTCCATGACAGCAGGACATATATATGTATTGTTCATTTCATTATTCCAAGAAATTAGAAAAAATGCCAGAAATATCATAATAAACACTTGCTGAATGAATGCTCATTTTTACAAGTTTCTCAAAATCTTCAATAAGTTATATTAGAAGGCAAACACACGTATATGAACTATGTCTTGACTTGAATATATTTCAGTCTATTCAATTAATAAAACCAGAGAGAAAGTGGTAAAAAAATATAGAAAGAAAGATGTACAAAATAAAACACAAATTATTGCTAATGGTTAAAAAATATCGAATATTAAAACCAACAGATATTTGCTTATGTTGACAAGGAACTAAAGAGTACAATAACAGCTCCCTCTTCCACCAGAAAGCTTTGTGAAATTGTTGTATTATCGAAAGCAACACTTTTCAAATTTTAATACACATATGAATCACCTGAGGAACTTGCTAACAAGAAGTTTATGATTTCGTGAGTCTCAGATGGGGCCTCAATGCTAGCAAAGATGCTGATGCTCTCTA
The DNA here is from genome assembly GCF_008728515.1 of Papio anubis. Taxonomy (NCBI): domain Eukaryota; kingdom Metazoa; phylum Chordata; class Mammalia; order Primates; family Cercopithecidae; genus Papio; species Papio anubis. The sequence goes on from NC_044986.1 coordinate 106,710,691, forward strand.
GACCAAAATCTGATTAGAAGTAAGTTTAATTCTTTAGCAATATTTAATTTTGCTCTGCTATGACGTAAAAAGTAATAATATTTTGAGGCACATTTCATCCAGTGGGAAATAACCTGTGTTTAAACATATCTGTAATAATTGTGAAAGACTGCTAGTAAGTGACTGAGTATAAGAGTTTGGTTGATTTTTTTTTTTTTTAATGTTCTTTCCCCTCATCCTCCCAATCTAGGCAGAGTACACTTTTCTATCCCATTGATTTTGGAAATGGATTTGTGACTTTCTATGGCCAATGAAATATTTAGAGACATGACACAGGCAGAGAATAAACATTTACTTTCATGTCTGGATTTGTGCCTTTTTCCTTCTATTTTCTGCTCAAATAACATGACTTACGTAGCTGCTGGCTCAGGCATGAACTCCACCCACACCTTACAACTAAGCCCTGCTAAGCTCAACCCAAATCACAGAACCTTTTGGGAGTGTTAATGGGTACAAAAAAAAAAAGTTAGAAAGAATGAATAAGACCTACTATTTCATAGCACATCAAATTGATGACAGTCAATGATAAATTAATTTTACATTTTAAAATAAGCAAAAGAGTGTAAATAGATTGTAACACATAGGATAAATGTTTGAGAAGGTGGATACCCCATTCTCTGGAATCTGATTATTTTTCATGGCATGCCTGAATCAAAACATCTTATGTAACCCATAGATATAGACACCTACTATGAAATGGTTTGGATCTTTATCCCCACCCAAATGTCATCTCAAATTGTAATCTCCATGTGTCAGAGAGGGACCTGGAGGGAGGTAATTAGATCATGAGGACAGTTTCCCCCATGCTGTTCTTATGATAGTGAGTGAGTTCTCAGGAGATCTAATGGTTTAAAAGTAAAGCACTCACTCTCTCGCTCTCTCTCTTCTGCTTCCATGGAAGACATTCCTTGCTTCCCCTACACTTTCCACTGTAATTGTAAGTTTCCTGAGGCCTCCCCAGCCATATGGAACTGTAAGTCAGTTAAACCTCTTTTATTTATAAATTACCCAGTCTCAAATATGTCTTTATAGCAGTGTGAGAATGAACTAATATAACACATACTATGTACCTACAAAATTTAGAAATTTAAAAATTAAGAAAACAAATCATAGAACCTCACCATTACAGGGTGAAAATAAGAAACGGTTTTTAAATTGACAATGATTTTTGCTGTAGATTGTTACACAGCATTATCATGATACAGATAACTTATACAGAAATTAGTACTTTAATGGAGTGCTGACATAAAAATTACCTAAAATTTGTAGCAATGACCAGGATGGCAGGTAATAAAGGAATTGTTACAGGAGACTGAAAAAATTGAGATTTATATTATGTAACATCAAAACATTTGATAAACCTAGTGCCCAAGATATTGTGGAAAGCTGAATATGTATATAATTATATTACAAATTTGTGTGAGGAGTTTTCCGGGCAAAATGTTGAAAACATGAATTGGTTACTACTTGATGTATTTGATATGATGCCACAAGAAAAATTTAAGCTCAGGAAAGAACTGATAAGCTAGTAAACACATTTAAGAAGGCAAGGAGAGAGGTCAGAAATTCGGAGATTTTAAACCTCGGAAGTAGAAATGTTAACTGATCATTTAAATAGTGGAATGCTAAAACATATCTTCCAGAAAAGACCAAACCCAGGGCTCCATCATGAAAGCATGGTCTTGGGATAAAGTCCAAACCAAGTGTAGAGCTGGAGACTGTTTTTCAGACTTTTGACAGGAAAAACATCCTCCTAGGTATGTGTGTGTGTATGTATGTATGTATATGTGTGTGTATATATATATACACACACAAGTACACTATATATATATATATATATATATATATATATATAGTCACCCTGATGTGGTATTAAGTAGTAGGTCTTATTAATTCATTCTAACTATATATACACAAAGTTTTATATATAGTATATAACTAGTATATGTATATACTAGCATATAGTATATATGTAGCTATATATATATTGTGTAAATATGTATATATATGTACGTGTGTGTGTGTATATACATATAGTTAGACAGAATTAATAAGAGTTACTATTTAATAGCACACCAGGGTGCCTATAATCAGTAATATCTTAGTTTTACATTTTAAAATAACTTAAAGAGTGCAAGTGAATTGCTTGTGATTCAAAGGATAAATGCTTGAGGAGATGGACACCCCATTCTCCATGAGGTGCTTATTTCACATTGCATGCCTGTATTCAAACATCTCATGTACCCCATAAATATATATACCTACTATGAAATGATTTGGCTCTTTGTCCCCACCCAAATCTCATCTCAAATTGTAATCCCCACATGTCAGGGAGAGACATGGTGGGAGGTGATATTTTTTATGGTTTATTTTGTTATGGTTTTACAAAAATCTGAGACATCCAAAAAAACTGTGATTAAATTTAGAGAAAAAGGCACATCTCACAGAGAATTTTACAGTGGGTGAGAAGCAACATGAACTGCAGACCTTGCAGGTGGGGAGTCTCTTGCAAAAGCAGAAGTCACATCAGCAAACTGGTGAAGAGGCAGCTCTAAGCTCCGTTCAGCCACAGACACATCAAAATGCAAGCAAAAATGTCAGAATTAATGTTGTCAGAACTCTGGAAAGCAGTCAAAAGATTACAACAAGCAAGAAAATGCTGAATCAAGAAGACAGCAACCTAAAAATGGTAGGAAGATTCTCCACAATTTCTTATAGAAGATAGAAGCAGTGGGAATATTTTCTCATTCATTGTTTGAAGCCAGTATTACTTCTAATACCAAAACCAGACAAAAACTTGTAAGAAACAAGAACTAAAGAGCAACATTTCTCATGAACATAGATCTGAAAATATTCAATAAAATATTAGCAAATCAAATCCAACGATGTCTAAAAATAACTACATGGCATAGCCAAATGGGGTTTGTTCCAGGTTTGTAAGGCTGGCTCAACATTCAAAAACCAAACAATGTAATCCATCACATCAACAAACTAAAGACAAAAAATCATATAATCATATCAATACATGAAGAAAAAGCATCTGACAAAATCCGACACCCATTCATGATAAAAACTCTCAGCAAACTAGAAATAGAGGAAAACTTTCTCAACTTCTTAAAGAACAACTACAAAAAAACCTACAGCTAAAATTACATTTAATGGTGAAAAGCTAGACGCATTTTTGCTAATATCAGGAGCAAGACAAAGATGTTCCCTCTCATAACTCCTTTTCAACATCACACTGACAGTCCTAACTCATGCAATAAAACAAGAAAAGGAAGTAAAAGTTACACAAATTAGGAAGGAAGATACAAAACTGTCTTTCGTCACATATGGCATAATTACCTATGTAAATTCTAAAAGACAAAAATATTCTGGAACTAATAACCAATTACAGGGGTTTGCAAGATACATGATTAATACACAAAAGTTAATTGCTTTCCTATATATCAACAGTGAACAAGTGGAATTTGAAATTAAAAACATGATAACATTTATATTAGCACTCTCTCTCCGCAGAAATGAAATACTTAGGTATATGTCTAACAAAGTAGATTTAAGATTTATTTTTATTTTATTTGTTTTTTTCTGAGGTGGAGTCTTGCTCTGCCACCCAGGATGGAGTGCAGTGGCACGATCTTGGCTCACTACAACCTCTGCCTCCTGGGTTCAAGTGATTCTCTTGTCTCAGCCTCCTGAGTAGCTGGGATTACAGGCATCTGCCACCACATCCAGCTATATTTTTTGTAATTCTAGTAGAGATGAGGTTTCGCCATGTTGGCCAGGCTAGTCTCAAACTCCAGACCTCAGTGTATCCATCTGCCTCAGCCTCCCAAAATGCTGGCATTACAGGGGTGAGCCACTGCACCCTGCCAGATGTAAGATGTATATGAGGAAAACTATTAAACTATGATAAAATATATCAAAGAATAACTAAATAAATGGAGAGTTAATTCATGTTCATCAATAGAAATGGTCAAGGTTGTCAAGATATCAATTCTTCCCAATTTGACCTTTAGATACAATGCAATCCCAATAAAATCCCAGCAAGTTATTTTGTGGATATTGACAAACAATCCTAAGGCTTGCGTAGAGAGGCAAAAGATTCAGAATAGTCAAGACAATAGTAAAAATAAAACAAAAGAAGACAGCTAATACTACCTGACCCCAGGCCTTACAATAAAGTTTCAGTAATCAAGACAATGAAACATTGGCAAAAGAATATACAAATAGATGAATCAAACACAATACAGAGCCCAGAAACAGATGAACAAAAATATGCTTATTGATATCTGAAAAACAACAAAAACAAGTCAATGGAGAAAGAAGAGGCTTTTTAGTAAATGGCGCTGGAAAAACTGAACGTCTACATGCAAAACAATGAATCTAGACACAGAGTTTATAAGTTTATATTCTCCACAAAAATTAACTCAAAATGGATAATAGACATGAATATAAAATGCGAAACTATAAAAATGCTGGCAAATAACATCTGAGAATATCTAGATGATCTTTTGCTATAGTGATAGTTTTTTAAATACAACACCAATGGCACAATTCATGAAACAAGTAATTGGTAAGTTGGACTTTCTTAAATTTTAGAAGTGATGCTTTCTGAAAGACACCGTAAAGCAAATTACCAGTAGAAGACTAGTCACAAACTGAAAGAAAATATGTGAAAGACGCATCTGAGAAAAAATTATTATCCAAAACATACAAAGAACACTCAAAACTCAAAAACAAACAACCTAATTAATAAACGGACAGAAGATCTGAACAGATACCTCATCAAAGAAGACATACAATGGCAAGTAAGCAAATGAAACGAAGCTCAACATCATATGTCATCAGGAAATTGCAAATTTTAAAAAGTGGCATACCACTAAATACCCATTAAGATAGCAAAAATTTTAAAAAGCTGAAAACATCAAGTCCTGGCAAAGATATGGAGTGACAGAAATTGCCATTCATTGATGCTGTGAATGCAAAATGGTACAGTCACTTTGGAAAACAGTTTGGCAGTTCCTTGCAAAACTAAACATACTTTACCATATAACCCTGCAAACTTGGTCCCTGATATTTTCCCAAAGGAGTTAAAAACTTATGTCCACACAAGAACCTGCACATGCATGCTTACAGCAGCTTTATTCATAATTGCCAAAATTGGAAGCAACCAAGATGCCCCTCAGTGAGCAAATGGACAAATAAACTGTGGCATATTCAGAACAGAATATTATCCAGCTGTAAAAAGCAATGAGTTTTGATGTCTATTATCAAGTGAAAAAAGGACATTTGAAAAGGCTACAATGCTGTGTGATTTCAACTACATGACATTCTAGAAAAGACAAAACTATGCAGACAGGATCAAAATCAGTTGCCAGCTGTTTAAGGGTGGAGAGGAATGAACAGGCGGAGCATAGATGATTTTGAAGGCAATGAAACGACTCTGTAGGATACTATGATAGTCGATACATGTTATCATACATTTGTTATAACCCACAGAATGTACAGCACCAAGAGTGAGACCTACTGTAAACTATGGAGTGTTAATGATGTGTCATTTTAGGTTTATTGAGTGTAGAAAATGTACCACTCTTGTATGGGGAAGGCTGTGGGTATATGGAAATAAGGGGTATATGTTCTTTCTTTCTCTCTCTCTCTCTCCCTCCCTCCCTCCCTCCCTTCTTCCTTCCTTCCTTCCTTCCTTCCTTCCCTCCTTTCTTCCTTTCTTCCTTTTTTCCTTTCCTTTCCTTTTCCTTTTCCTTTTCCTTTTCCTTTCTTTCTTTCTTTCTTTCTTTCTTTTTTTGACGGAATCTTGCTGTCACCAGACTGGAGTGTAGTGGCACGATCTCGGCTCACTGCAACCTCTGCCTCCTGGGTTCAAATAATTCCCCTGCCTCAGCCTCCCGAGTAGCTGGGACTACAAGCGCGTGCCACCACGCCCAGCTAATTTTTTGTATTTTTAGAAGAGACGGGGTTTCACTATGTTAGCCAGGATGGTCTTGATCTCCTGACCTCATGATCCGCCTGCCCTGGCCTCCCAAAGTGCTGGGATTACAGGCGTGAGCCACTGCACCCAGTTGATAACTGTACTTTCTACTCAGTTTGTTGTAAACCTAAAATTGCTATAAAACTAAAGGCATTAAAAATAAACATGAAAAAAGACAACCTACAAAATGATAATGAATATATGCAAATTGCATATTTGATAATGATTTAAGATTTAGAATTCTAAAGAACTCCTATAACTCAACAAAAGGTAATTCTGTGAAAAAAAATCGGGCAAAATAGACATTTCTCCAAAAAAGATACACAAATGACCAATAAGATCAAGAAAAGATGTCCAACATCATTCATCATTAGGGAAATGCAAATCAAAACCACCATGAGATTACACTTCATACTCCCTAGGATGGCTATAATTAAAAAGCTTAAAAAGGAAAGCAGCAGGTCCCAGACTTCCTTCAAAAATCTGCTTGAATACCTTCTCATCTAGGCCTGTCCTTACCATGATACTTAATATTTTAATTTGCCATCCTTCCATCTTATGATTTCTTATGTTTTATCTTTTTATCACAGTACTGATCACCTCCTAACGAGCTGTGTAATTTTACATACACATATGTAAGTATGTACCTATTACTTAACAAGCTGTGTAACTTACTTATATACACATATGTAAGCATGTACCTATACACATATTATATACACATATGTAAGCATGTACAAATACATGTTTATATACACATATGTAAGTATGAAAGTTTACTTACATATACAAAAGTGTAAGTTTGTGTATTATATATACAAATAAATACACACAATATATTTTGTGTAATATATATACACACAAAATATATATTTTCTGTTTAACACAAAAGTACATGCTCAAGAAGAACATGATTTTTTTTCTGTTTCATTTAATGATGTATACTAGGTGTCTCAAACATTGCTTGTCATATAGCAACTGCCCAATAAATATGTATTAATTAAACAGTTTTGTCTTTATTTTCTTTATTTTTGGCAGGGTTTTGAAAATTTATTGGTCTTCTGAAGTCCTCCATCTTAGAGTTAATTTGTGCTATTAATTTGTGCTCATTAATTTGTGCTATTACCTAACTGGTTTCTAATATAAATTTTTAAGGCAATATATTTTTCTCTATCTACTGGCTTAGAAAAAGCGCATAGTTTATGCCATGCAATATTATTGTTATTTCTGTTTCAAAACATTTTTTAATTTAATGTGATTTAGGAGGGGGACATGGGCTATTTAAAGTGTCTTTCTCCTAAACAATGGGATTTTCCTAAACATTGCCTTATCATTTAAAATTATAACCCTTTTTTGTTCCTTGCTAAATGTTCTGTGTGTGCTTGAAAATCATACATATCTGAAGCTGGTAAATTGCGTTACATATGCCCATTAGGTATAGATCACTGACTATGCTGGTCAACTCTATTGCATCCTTACCATAGCACAAAATTAAAACATTTTGAGAATGCCTGAAGTACTCTGAATTGTGACTCATCAGTAAATAAGCTAATTAGAATGTATTTGGAAACTAATAAAATGGTTGTTTCTGAAAGAAGTCTCTGTATCAATGGCATGATTATATTCAAATAAGATTTTGGAGTTCCTAGATACACAAATCACTTTGACTACATCCTGTATTACAGAAGTGACATTCAGATTATTTTTTTAAATTACTTTTTTATAGATTTTGCTTTCAGAGTCTACATTTATCTACAGATAATTAAAGCAGGATGTACACGTTTATATTACAAAGGATTTCTAGGTATTTTATTCACTTTGTGGCAATTGTGAACGGGAGTTCACTCATGATTTGGCTCTCTGTTTGCCTATTATTGGCTGTTGGAGGGTGGGGGGCTAGGGGAGGGATAGCATTAGGAGAAATACCTAATGTAGATGACAGGTTGATGAGTGCAGCAAACCACCATGGCACGTGTATATCTATGTAACAAAACCTGCACGTTCTGCACATGTACCCCAGAACTTAAAGTATAGTAATAAAAAATATTTTTTTCTCCATGAAACGTCTTGTATCTTTAAAAGGAGTTGATTTCTTTCATTCTTTCTGCTGTTCCTAGATGGTATATTTCTACCTAATCAGATTTTCAAAGCCTTCTTAGAGTTGTGATATGTGTTCAAGCTTTACTTAGAATTCTCAAAACAAAACAAAACAAAGAAAGGAAACTGTGGAATTTAAACCCAAATACATGGTTGGTTGCCAGCCAAACTTTTGAAATCAGTTGCTATGGAGATTCTTTTGTCTTTCTCTTCTTCTGGGTCTAATTAGGGCATCAAAGTTTATAGCATATAAATATAATAACACCACAAATAATTCCTATGGCAGATTCCAGTCACTTTATAACTAAAACATAACATTTAAGACCAGTAGACTGGAAACACAGTTGAACTTCAAAAAAACATTAGCAATGCTATGTTAAAAGAGATAATTCTCATGTAATGGCAACCAATGCCAAAATCAGGTTTATTCTAATTTCTTTCTTTGTACCAGCAGCTGAAAAAGTTTTATTCCTGGGCATTATTTGGAACTAATTCAGCTTTCTTGCTCTAATATTACTGGTATGAATATGCCCACTCAAATCTAAAAATAAAAGAACAAGAGATTTTGCAATCATTCACCAAAAAGCACCTTCTGGTACAACTTATCCTCCAAAGGCTCATGATTACTTTGGCCTTTAGGTTTGAAACAGAAGAACTACCAAGATAGTACATTTTTAATATGTTTCTGATTCCCTTGGTAAATCAGCATACTTTCCCTCATACAGAGAGAAATTCCTAGAAATATGCACAACTTTAGAGCTTAAATACAAAGAGCTCAAGAAATATTTAGCCAGAAATAAAATGATACTTTGAATTCTGAAAAATTACACTAAACTATATCTCTAGGAAAGAGATACACTGGTGACATTACAAATAAAATTCAAAAGCATTATGTGTGCTCTAACTGTTAACCTTATATGTTTGTGTGATATTTAATTGAAAATGACAATGAAGAAAATGTACAAGCATTTGATACAGAAGTAACTAAAACAACAGCAGAAAATATTCATAAGGTAAAGATAAATATTAACAAATACAGAATTCCAGAGTAGCAAAGTATTTTTCCTTGTTCATATAATAATGTATATAATAAATAATCCAAAATTGAAAGAATATATAGTCATGTGATTTTAAAAGGCCATCTATGTCTATAGAGAATAAGTTTTGTTTTCAACTGACACATTAATTGTCATATTTATGGGGTATAGTGTAATGTTTTAATATATGTATATATTATAGTACTGATCAAATCAAAGTTAACACTTATCATATCTCAAACACTTGTCATCTCTTTGTGGTAAAAACATTAAGTTTTTTTTTTTAAGATTCAGTTATACACAAAAGTGGTAGGGTATATGCAGGAGAATGAAGCTGGAACTCTACCTTTTATCATATATAAATACAAACTCAGGACGGATTAAAGACTTAAAAGGCAAGACCTAAAACTATAAAAATTCTAGAAGAAAACCAAGGAAACTGAATTTTTTACAACAGCCCTGGCAAGGAATTTATGACTAAATCATCAAAAGCAATTGAAATGAAACCAAAAATTGACAAGTGGGATCTAATTAAACTAAAGAGTTCTGCACAGAAAAAACAAACAAACAACAAAAAAAACCCTCTCAACAGAGTAAACAGAAAACCTACAAAACGGGAGGAAATAGTCACAGACTACACATACAACAAAGGTCACACTTCATGAATCCATAAAGAATTTAGTCAATTCAACAAGCAAAAACAACCCCATTAAAAAGTGGGCAAAGGACATGAACAGACACTTTTCTAAAAGAAGACAAACAAGCAGCCAATAAACATATGAAAGAAATTCTCTGTATCACTTATCATCAGAGAAATGCAAATCAAAACCACAGTGAGATACCATCTTACATTAGTCAAAATGGCCATTATTAAAAAGTCAAAAAATAACAGATGTTGGTGAGGTTACCAAGAAAAGGTAAAGCTTACACACTGCTGGTGGGAATGTAAATTAGTTCAGCCACTGTGGAAGGGAGTTTGAAGACTCTGAAAGAACTCAAAGCAGAATTACCATTTGACCCAGCAATTTCATTATTAGGTATATAACCAGAGGAAAATAAATCTTTCTCCCAAAAAGATACACGCATTCCTATGTTCATCACAGGACGAGTCACAATACCAAAGACATGGAATCAATCCAGGCGCCCATCAGTTGTGGACTGAATAAAGAAAATCTGTTACATATACACCATGGAATACTACACAGTCATAAAAAAAGAATGAAATCAAGTCCTTTGCACCAACATGGATGCAGGTGGAGGCCATAAGTCTAAGTGAATTAATGCAGGAACAGAAAACCAAACACTGCATATTCTCACTTGTAAGTGGATGCTCAACACTGGGTAAACGTGGACATAAACATGAGAACAATAAGCACTGGGGACTACTAGAGTGGGGAGGGAGAGGGGAGGAAAAGGGCTAAAAATCTATTGTGTCCTATGCTCACTATCTGGCTGACAAGACTAATCATACCCCAAATTTCACCATCACACTATACAAGAAACCTGCACATGTACCGCTGATTCTAAAAGTTGAAATAATTTGTTTTAAAAGAAGTGGTATGGTAGCTTGGGCAAAACATTGGATCATAAATCAAAATACTTAGTTCTAATGAGAACACATGGACACAGGGAGGGGAACATCACACACCAGGGCCTGTCAGGGGCTAGGGGGCTAGGGGAGGGATAGCATTAGGAGACATACCTAATGTTGATGGGTGCAGCAAACAACCATGGCATGTGTAAACCTATGTAACAAACCTGCACGTTCTGCATGTGTGTCTCAGAACTTAAAGTATAATAATAATAATTTAAAAAAACTTCTGTTCTAGGACCAACTCTATCAGTACAAGTTTTATGAACTTTGACAAAACCTAAGCCACTCTTGTTGACAGCTTCATCTGTTGACTGCACTAAGAATATCTTTCCCACCTAAGTCTCAAGGCTTCTGAAGTTCAAATGAAAATTAATAAATAAAAAAGGCTTTGAACATTAAAAGTTCTATGTATATGTGAGCTGAAGTTGTTCATGATATTTCAGTTTCGGTTCCAAGAAGCAAATAATATCAAACTGCAATATTCTAGTTCAGAAATTATTAAAGGTAATGGTGACATAATTTGTCAACCTTCATTTTGACAATTTATATTCACCTCATTTGCAGTTAAATGAAGCCACAAATGGACTATGTTGCACAATTTTACAGGCCTAGCAGAATGAGTACATATGGCCCATTTAGCTAAGGATATTTTAATATATGGTGTTCATTATGAGTTGATCTCTTTCAACCATATCACCCAGCTGATATGTATCTCCTTGAGAGATCACTATGTCTATTTTATATACAGGTATTTATCAGGGTGTTGATTTTTTTTTAACAACCTATCACATCTGACAACATACACAGAGAAATGACAATCCTCTGAAATGCATCAGAGCCTGTAGGCTCACCAGCCCTGCATGAATTGTCTTTAATGAAAATTTTGCCTGTAATTTTTCAAAAAAAAAAACTTTATTTAAGGCCGGGCTCAGTGACTCATGCCTGTAATCCCAGCACTTTGGGAAGCCAAGGCAGGTGGACCATGAGGTCAAGAGATCAAGACCATCCTGGCCAACATGGTGAAACCTGATCTCTACTAAAAACACAAAAAATAGCTGGGCATGGTGGTGCGTGCCTGTAGTCCCAACTAATCGGGAGGCTGAGGCAGGAGAATCACTTGAACTTGGGAGGCGGAGGTTGCAGTGAACTGATATCATGCCACCGCACTCCATCCTGGCAACAGAGTGAGACTCCGTCTCACAAAAAGAAAAAACAAACAAACAAACAAACAAAAAACTTTCATATGAAAAATACTTGTTTCCATTCTATTTTTCTTTGAAGACACCTGTTTTCCAATTTATCTCCAATTAATACACACATACACACACACACAGAGTCATCAATCGGTTTTAAATGAATTATGAGTATAAATGAATTATTCAGAGAAAGGAGGGAAAGAATCAAGTTAAATCACCTTACCTTCCCCCGGTATTGAGATACACACACTCTGCATGTTTCAACAATAAACGCAGCATACTGAGTAAGGCTATGGCAGTTGAAGGTAAAAGTAAGAAAACAGAACCCTTTTACTTACGACAAATGAAAGTAGTCTCATCTGAATTATCAGCACAATCATTCACAAAATCACAAAGCTTGTCCTTTGCAATGCAGTGCTTATTAGCACACATGAATTCGTGAGCATTACACTTTCTATCTGGGTTAAGCAAAGGGGAGCAATCTTGGAAGGAAATATCATCCACTGCTACATCTCCTATGTAACTGATACCACGTTTGGCTCTGAAGACAATCTAAAAAAAAAAAAAAAAAAGCCAGTTACAGTTACACTGTCAATCAAGAAGTTCAAAACCTGGACAAACACTATTTATCAAGCACATCAAGCTTGAACCTGTTTGTTTTGCCTTGTTTTTTTAATGTCCCTATGTTGAAAATGACCCAGGAAATTTAAGGACCATTTAAGACCTAGGTCATTCTCAACACCTAAGAATGTGGGAGTGGCAACACCACTGGCTCATGTCTAGATTTTTAGGAGATAGGTCTAGAAAATTGGCAAGAGACACGATCCACTACTGCCTTTGCCAGCTGTCAGATGTCAAACAAGACCTACTCCTGTTTCAGAGTATTGCTGCACAGGAAAGCAGTAGGTCGATCGGATGATGTAAAGTACCAAGAGTGAAAAGAGTGAAAAGATACAAGTAGATTCCTTATTTTGCTCAATTCTTGTCATTCCTCAGATCTCTCCATTCCTACTATTTGAAAGCTAAAAGATAAGTCTTCAATACCATGAGTGTTTTTTTTTTTTAATTGGACACATCTTTGGAATTGACTTTGATTTGCTTTTGATTCATATATGTGATGAACAGAATCTTCACGTGTCCTATTGTTTGACGACGATCTCCCACATATGTGGACTTCAGTAGAATCAGGAAGAATGAAGAATAGCAACAGGAATCATTAATGGTTTTACAAATTCCATCTTCAATTTGTTAACAATACCATTGCTTGAAATAAAAATGAATGCTGTTTCATAACTACATAAAACATCACATATTCTGTAGCTTAGGATATTTCAGTGAAATGAATTCAGTCTTTTTATTAAGTTTTTCTGCAAGCTAAGTATGTATATGTTAACATAAGAAATATTCAGATATTTCAAAATAAATTTAGAACAATTAGAGGTGAGTTAACAAGGACAGTTTTACTTTAGTGATGTTGTACAAAATATTTACTGTTACCATATTTAGAAATGTCTTTTGACCAATTCTGGACGATTATTTTTCTTAAAATAAATAATTATAGTTTTTTTTCCCTTCAGATGTGATAGGTCTTTATACTGTTGTGTGAACCTAGGTGTTCTCCTCTTAACATGAGAAGATGGAGTAATTGAAATCATGCCTCTCACATTATCAAAAGAAAAATATAACTGTGTTTGTATAGTGAGTTTACATAAAAGGAATAGACTGCTCTTCATAGTAGGTGAGCTTGGAAAGAAAAAAATAAATTAGTAAAATAGATGAAGAGCTTGAAAGTGATTAAAAAGAGATGAAACCAAAAAGTATAATAAGGACAACGACTTTCTTAAAAGGGAAATCAAGCCATGGAAAAATATTGATATGCAAAATAAAAAAGATACTCTATTATCTGGATAGTCTAAAATTTCAATATGTGCTGTAATGCTCTGTGAATAAGAAATCAGATAATGCAATGAATGTTGCACTATTAATTTGCTTATCTTCTGTCGTATAGGTCCAATCTCAGTTGCTTGCCTTGTTCAAATAATCAAATCATCATTTACATCTCAACCTTTCACACAGTGTTGGCTGGGATTCCCTAGACTTTAACACTGAATGTGATTAACTGTTCTTAAAAAGGAGAGAAACTACAATGTATCCTTTTTTTTCAGACAGAATAAAGTCAGGGTTAATTATTTTTGTAAAATTTGGTAGACAATGTAGCATGGCAGTTGCACTGTGGACTGGTGGAAGGCCTGACCGTGTCTACAGTCAGCCTCTGCCACTTGTAGTTACATAACTAGAGCAGAAGACCTAACACCTGGGTATTTCTGTATTCTAATTTATAATATGGAGATAATAATACTATGTAACTTGGAAGGTTATTGTGAAAGCAAGATGAGTAAATATTTTAAAAATTCATATAATAGTATGTAGCACTCAGTAAGTGCTACATATGTGATTGCTCTAATAGTAAAAATTATAATTACATATTTTGTCTAAATTTGGGGGTGTTCCCAAACAAAATTATACAAACTTCCCAGAGATGTTCAGCATACCATTTCTAAAAATATTTTATATGTTTCCCCAAGGGCTAGAGGCACTCATCTTTGTGAGACTAATGAGAATAATCTTGTAAGAAACAGCAGAATCGTGAAGAGTGTGCCTAACTCATCATTGACTCTCTCGTGCATGGTGCATAGCAATGTGCTTTGCATGCAGTAAGTGCTCAATAATATTTTATGGAAGAAATCACACATAAAACAGCAAATATTCACAAGCCATTAATATTTAGTTTTAAGAGTCAAAAAAAATCAGCGGTACACTTCTCTTTAATCTCAATATGTGAAAAATTAGAAATTCAGAATGGCTAAATTAATAATGATTATATGTGCTGAAATTCCCCTTAATATTACTTCACTATTTTACTATACAGATATTTTACATGCACAGAAGTAGTTAAGACTTCATCACCTGGGGTGGAAGCCCAAGTGTGACAGAGTAGAACCTTCTACATGTTCTTGATGAGATTTCTTCTCGCCTCAGTTTAAAGACCTGAGAGGCAGAACAGTTGGGATCCCTCTAACAAAACTTTCATATTGTGCAAGACTATGAAATAGCTATTCAGTCTTTACTGCTTCAAGTTGAACTTCCTTCTTATACACATCCTAAATTATCTACAAGTGATTCATAAGAAAACTGGATTCCAGAGAGAGGCAAAAGATACATAGGATTTACTACACCTATCATTCTAAGAAATTGGCTGTAATACTTATCAATGCTTTTATACAATGGAAGCCTGTATACTCCCACTGGAGTTGGGAGCAGCTGATCTATCAGAGAAAGCACATGGTTGTAGATGTATTTATCTGAACATTCACAGCCAACTTGACTACCCCAGCTGCACGGGGAAGAGTGAAAATGCAATATTCAACAAGAATTTTATCCTTTCTATCTGGAGATAAACGGCTCTAAATTCATGGAATTAAGACCCAGGCAGTTAAGACTAAGAAGAAAATGCTGTACATAAATGGCTCTGTGTTCTCACTCTGCCTATTCAAATTTTAACAAATCTTCAGAGCTAAGCCTCATCTTAAAGAAAATTCCCAATAAAACAGCAGCCAATGGAGGCCTTGCTTTCTTGGTAATCCATAAGAAATATGCTTTGTGCCAAACATTTCAGCACATGCTTATTTTCAATTTAAACATTTTCAGTTGCATACTAGTACTTTTCTTTAGTTATTAATATGTATAGGTCTGATCCTCTTACTATTATCACAAATTCCATGAAGACAAGTAGAACATTACATAATATTGTGCCTCCCAAAAAATATTTTTAAATTAGGTGAATCTATTGCCTATAACAAGGTTTAACAATATAATATGTTTTCCAAAGACTATCTTTTAAATTGGGTTTGAAAGAATTAATTGCTGTACAAGCTCTGAGAATATATTTGCAAAACAGAGGGAAACGTTCTTTATATGTGTGGGGCTGGTTGGGGAGTGAAGGAAGGTTGTTATTCAAATTAAATGTTCCTAGAAGTACGAATATCTACTTGGAAGAAATTGGAGTATTCTGAAGTTGTCAATTCCTTATGTAAAATGCCCCATGGAGTGTTAAATGTCGTGTCTACGCATCCATAGAACGTATCAAAAAGGGAATGGGGAGCAAGAAGACTGTGAGTATGGAAGGAAATAGGATGAAAAAAAAAATCAGCAGAACTCACTCACCCCATAACTACCTGTATTACACACCTGTGTATGTGAACGAATGCCTAAAAACACTTCTGCTCTCTTCCACTGTGCACCTTGCCATCCAGTTTGAGCCCACAATTTAGAAGTCACATTATCTTTCTTGATGAGTACCTGCAGAGATAAATCAGGTAAAAGGCATTGAAGTATTTTATCTTGAGAAATTGCAAACATGTAGAATTCTTCCAGTGATTCTTTTTTAGTTGCAATATCAACATGAAGTCCCAGAGAGAAGAGCTAAGACATTTTTTTATTAGATATCTTTGTCTTCTACAGCATTGTGCCCCTAGGGTACCTCACAAGCTTTGTACAATAAAGATGAGCATGAATATCTGTCAGTCAAGTCCTAAGGTATCTGGACACCATTTAATTAAGAACTCAACTACATTAACTTTTTAAAAATCTGGTGGCAGTAACAATTGCTGTTTTATATATTATATAATATTCTTGTGGTCAAATGAGAAAGTATGGAATGCTTACTAAAACACTCTTTTGAGAATGATCTTTCTCATTAGATGGTTCCAGAGGGGCAGTAATGTTACAATGTCAGCTCATTTCATTGTAAGCGCACAGATGGGTGAGATGAGTGAGCATCTATTTATACTGCACCAGTAAGAGCTTCCTGCCCAACAGCCGTGAAACCAACATATTCTCATCAGTACGGTACCCTCACCGTAAAGCAGAATCCAGATTACTCTCAGCAAACTATTATGGCTCTTCTTTTAGAATGATACAAAATGAGCCATGAAGTGAGTAACTAAGACTCATAGGAGAGTGGAACAATTTCAGATTGTAAAATAACTGACTTAGATAGTGTATTAAATGATTTCACAACACTACTTTTTAAAAATAGAATTTATACAACCAAAGAATTATTCAGATAAAAGATTTGTGAAAGTCCTGACTTTTAAAAGTGAAGATGAATTTAAATGATTTCATTATCTGTTTTTTAAATGAAATTCACATTTTAAAAATGTAATTGGAGTTTCCAGAGTCATAGAAAAAAATGTGTTACCAGCAAAACTATCATTAAATTATCAGTCTATAAAATTCAAATTAATTTGGAACACTATCAAGGTCAAGAAAATATCATTTATAACCAATAAGTAAAAATCAATTTTGAAAGGCATTGGAAAAAATGTATAGCAAATGAGTCTTCTTTATATTAATACCACACTATATACAAATCACGGAGAAAAAACATGTTCAAGAAACTTATTAATGCAACATTTAATGTTATTGTATTTATCCATGCACAAAAAAATCAGGCATAGATATCATTTTATTCATTTTATAATTCCATACTTATAAAATTTTAATCCTTTTAAAAAAGTTAATCTACCAATACCAAATTTTATACTGAAAAAAAGAGAGCATATTTCAAATCATCAATCCTAACCCCACAATATTCCAGGCAAATAATTCTCATTTCATTGACAAAAATCGTACAGTAAGTAGTAGTAATTGCTTTGCCTAAAACCATTTTTAAAAAGTCACTTTACAACAATAAGTTATAACATCAATCCAGAAGACCATTTGGATGCCTTTAGATTATTAAACAAAATCATGCATGTATACACACAAATATACTTTTAAACTGTTTTCAGACAATAAATGTTTCCAATTAAAAAAAAAACAACATTTTTGAAAGAAACTACGTTGGTAAAGTTTCTTTAGAAAAATGAATAACAATAGCCAGGAAAACCCTAGAATAAAAGAAAATAGGAGTCGGGGTAGCACCTACTACTAATATTGCAATCAATGTTTTGGAAAATAAATGACCTAGCAGTTGGTCACAGTCTGTATCTCTCTACTGGGGAAAAAGCAGGAAACTCATGTCTAATCTTGTTGCAAATATGCTCAAGATTTCTTGGCAAGCTAATAGTATTTAAGAAGGGGAGAGTCCTTATCAATAGATTGCTTCTAGCAAGATAGCCCTACTCTAAAACTGCTCATAGTATATACAATTCTGGAATTTGTGGATTTATTTTCAGACAAGATTTCCTGGAAAGTAACACATAAGCTATGAAACAGAATAAATGGAGATGCTCCAAATTTTAGTTGGCTTCTTCAGTATAACTGATGTGTCTACGCATACTACTCATGAACCTTATGCATTATTCTCTACCAGGGAATATACAGTATGGGAAGAAAGGACTTGGGGCTCTGAATTAACATGCCAGAACTGCTCTCTGGCCTGTATATGTTGGATCACCCAGAATAAAAAAAATACAGGACTTCCTGAAACAATAGTTAATTCCAGAGACACGACAGGATAAAAAGAAGGTGAAGTTTGTAACATCTTGGCCAAAAAGAAGGAATATGCTCAAAGAACAATGGGCCTTTTTAGAGAGACATGGAAGTTGGTTAAGAGGGACTTTTATTTCCAAATGCGAGACAATTTGAGGACCAAATAAATAATAATACTATTATGTTGACTAAAATAGAAACTTATGAGTCCACATTGATATAGAACAGTAAATGAACAGACAAATAGAGAGATGAGAATTTTTTTTCAACATGAATCCAACCTACAAATGTGGACAGAATAATGGAGTTAGAAAATCACAGTTAGGCAATCAGCATTGTAAAATTAATTCAGGCAAAAAAAAAAAAAAGCCACCACTGAAGGCAAAACTTTGTGGGTAAAATGGAGATGAAATCAATATTCATACTGATTTCTCTTCGCAAAATATTTATTGATAGGGAAAAAAGAGTTTAACACAGTAAAATTAAACTAAGAGACATTTTATGAAATGATGTGGCTATTGGCTTTTTAAATAGCAAGTTTATAAAAACCAAGGGAAGATAAGGAATTATTCCTGTTTGAAAGACTGTAGAAAGAAATAACTTGGTATAATCTATTATCCTATACTGGATTTTTTTTTTCTATAGGGGACATTACCAGGACAACTCATTTAAAAAAAAATAAGATCTCTGAGTGAAGGATATATTGGAGTTGTCTGTGCTATTCTTGAAACATTTTATGTGTTTAAAACAGTTTAATTTTTTTAAACAGAGAAACATTTTGAAAAAGACTATTGCAGAATGTAGTACTACTACCATCAAAGGCAACAAGAAGACACATCCAGATATTACCCAAGTGTATATATTTATTTGATTGTGTTATACTCAGAAGACTGATATTGAAACATGCATATGTTTCAAGTGTAAAATAGTATTACCCAGAAGCTGCAACCTCAGCATAGAGACAACATTCATAATTAAATAGAATAAAAATTACCTACTAGTTATTCATGTCCAATTCTGCTCAAGTTTTTACTCCATCATACCATTACAAATCTAGTGAAGTGTTGATAATTGTCCATTTTCACTTATTAATAGAATATATTTTAATGATACCAAATTATGCACTATGAACTTTTACAGAGAAAATTCAGAAAATGTGATTGCCTAAGTAGTACCTGAAAAGAACCAACGGTGGCCCCATTCATATGTGTCCAGAACACCAAGGTACATTTTGGTCCCGTGAATGAAATGACAGGAGTAAGAATGTCAGCTGCGTCACCAAATTTCCCATTAGAACTGTCAGCATACAGGTACCAGCCATCTGCGGTATTTCTGGAAAAGGAATTTATCATATTATAAAAAGAAGAGGCCGGGTGCGGTGGCTCATGCCTGTAATCCCAGCAATTTGGGAAGTTGAGGCAGGTGGATCACCTGCGGTCAGGAGTTCAAGACCAACCTAGCCAACGTGATGAAACCCCGTCTCTACTAAAAATACGAAAAAACAAGCTGGGCGTGGTGGCGTGTGCCTGTAATCCCAGCTACTTAGGAGGCTAAGGTAGGAGAATAGCTTGAACCCAGGAGGTGCAAGTTGCAATGAGCTGAGATCGTGTCATTGTACTCCCGTCTGGGCAACAAGGTAAAACTCCATCTCAAAAAAAGAAGAAGAAGAAGAGAAAGAATATTGCAAAACATAGTATAGTTTGTCACTAACCATATTTTATTGCTTTATATTTTTTCCTAAAAGTATAATGTGTTATATAGCATAATTATCGCCCATTACCTTCATCAGAAATAATACTTTTGCCACTTTGATTTTGAACCCATAGTCCTTGCAATGATATCAATTGGTACAATGTGTATAAAATTATGACAAAGGCTGAAACTACCAAATCTGTAATAACTTGGTTGATATTTTTACATAATACCACTAATACTCCAATTAGCATTTTAGAGCTAATTTTAATGTGAGTAAAATGAGGCCCTAAAGCACTGATTGCCTTTAGAAGAAACATTAAAGGAAGGAAAAACATGAATAAGTAGGGGATAAAAAACAGGAAACTGGTCTGTCTCAAAGGGTTTCCATTCAAATTTACTTTCTCTATATTGATTTAGCTCAGTTTCACTTCAACACATTTTAGTAACCTTGTGCATAATTTTAAAGAATATCCTTTCTTTCCTAGGCCTAAATAAAAAAGGAAAAATAATGATGGAAATGATTAAATATCAATATATTTTCTGCTGTAAAAGAAAGAATTTATAACTGTACTTGGAAAATTAATTCAAAAGAGAATAAAACATTAAAGTCATTCTAGGTTATATACAGCTTTTTGAAGCATAAAGTAGTGATCCACACAGTTTGGTATTCTGGCACTCTGTTTTGGATTAACTTGATTTCTTGCCACTTTCTAATTTAAATGTAGATGCTAGAAACTAAAGTTTAAATTTGCTTCTTATTAAAGCTATTTTATTTTGAAAATTTTTATCATTTTGGGGGAATTATGAACAGCAAACAGATGGAAAGAGAGGTGGAAGTAGTCGTTCAGTCACCATGTATTTACAGAGCGCTCAATCTTGCAAGTCTTGCCAGTGGCTGTTCAAGGTTCTAGGAAAAGAACTGTCTGCAAAAGACACAGCAGGGTTTGGCCTCAGGCCTCCTCATTTCCTAGATGGTCAATTTAGGGCAGATTATTTAACTTCTCTAAACATCTTAGTTTCTTCATTTCAGAAAATGAGATAGTTCCATGTATGGTGTTAATAAGAATCATAAATAAAATATGTGGAATACCTAACACCGTACCTGGCATATTTTATATATTAAAAAAATGGTAGTTGTACTTTGTGGTTAGGTTTATATCATTCATTCTTCCTAATGAAATAAGAACTTTAGTGTCCTGCAAACCACAGAGTTATGCGTTAATTTTTAAGAGGCAGAATTATCATTTGTATTTGTCTGAATTATGTCTCAGAGAAAAAGCATTTCCAGCTTTCTTTCTTATATGTAATAAGCTAAATATCCCAGTATAACAGGGATACCCAGAATAAAGATAGATATACTTATACATTCAGATATATAGAAGCAACAGACAAGAAAATATTGCATGCACATACCTATATGCATATGATTTATTTAACCTGCAAATCTTTCTTTAAGCAAATGTCAGGATTATTATAATTTTATTACACTTCATTGAAAATTATTTCAATGTGCTACATCTAAATGTCCACCAGGAAATTGAGTTCTGCTTATGAGATGTAGCTTGAATTGTCCATTCCTCTCCAATTTTAATGCTATCACTTCATCACATTTTTACTACCTCTTGCTTAGAATAATAAATCTCATTGTTCTTTCACATATACTGTTGACTCACTCTATTCTTTCTTCACACATCACTTAGAATAATTTTTTAATGGATATTGGATTAAATCATGTCCCCCAATGCACGTCTTAAAACCTGCTAAAGTATTTTTAATTGACATAGGACACCAGGAAGGGGGAGCAAGAAGGAATAAAGAGGAGCTGATTAATGGGTGCAAAATTACAGTTTAATGGAAGAAAAAGACCTAGTGTTTGATAAATCAGTAGGGTGACTATAGTTTATAATAATCTACTGTACACTTCAAAGTGGCTAGAAGGGAATCATTCAGATGTTTCTAACATAAAGACAGACAAATATTTAAGGTGATGAATATCCCAGGTACGCCGATTTGATCTTTATGATATAGTTGAATGTATTAAATTATCACATGTACTCTGGAGCTACATACATCTATCATGCATGAATTAAAACACAGTTTTGAAATAACTGAAATATGTTTAATATGCCTTACAAATCTCTACATAACTTGGATCTCTGTCTCCCAGTTGGAACGGGAGTTGGGAAGAGATGATTCCCATCGCCCCGCCTGAGGCAATGCAGTCTGACTCCAGAGCAACACCGCATGTGTGAATTGTCAAACGTAGTGTTTTAAAAATATCAATTCCTCACAAATTGGTTTAAAGATTCAATGAAATCTCAACACACTCCTGATAGACTTTATTTTTCAGAAATTGGGAAACTAATCTTAAGCTTCATATAGAAATATAAGGAGATGGGAATAGCTAATTTTATCATGAGAAGAACAGAGTTGGAGGATTTAATCAGATATCAAGACTCATTCAGGACACAGGCATGGGCAAAGACTTCATGACTAAAACATCAAAAGTAATGGCAACTAAAGCCAAAATAGACAAATGGGATCTAATTGAACTAAAGAGATTCTGTACAGTAAAAGAAACTATTATCACCGTGAACAGACAACCTAGAGAATGGGAGAACATTTTTGCAATCTATCCATCTGACAAAGTTCTAATATCCAAAATCTACAAGGAACTTAAACAAATTTACAAGAAAAAAACAACCCCATCAAAAGTGGGCAAAGGATATGAACAGAAACTTCTCAAAAGAAGACATTTATGCAGCCAACAAACATATGAAAAAAATATCATCATCACTGGTAATTAAAGAAATGCAAATCAAGACCACAATGAGATACCATCTCATGCCAGTTAGAATGGCAACCATTAAAAAGACAGGAAACAACAGATGCTGGAGAGGATGTGGAGAAATAGGAACACTTTTACACTGTTGATGGGAGTGTAAATTAGCTCAACCATTGTAGAAGACAGTGTGATGATTCCTCAAGGATCTAGAACCAGAAATACCATTTGATCAAGCAATCCCATTTTGGGGTTTTTACCCAAAGGAATATAAATCATTCTACTATAAAGACATATGAACACATATGTTTATTTTAGCCCTATTTACAATAGTAAAGACTTGGAATCAACCCATATGCCTATCAGTGATAGACTGGATAAAAATGTGGCACATATACACCATGGAATACTATGCAGCCATGAAAAAGAATGTGTTCATGTCCTTTGCAGGGACACGGATGAAGCTGGAAACCATCATCCTCAGCAAACTAACACAGGAACAGAAAACCAAACACTGCATGTTCTCACTCATAAGTGGGAGTTGAATAATGAGAACACATAGACACAAGGAGGGGAACATCATATACCGGGGCCTGTCGAGGTGGGGACAAGGGGAGGGAGAGCATTAGGATAAATATCTAATGCATGCAGGGCTTAAACCTAGATGATGGGTTGATAGGTGCAGCTAACCACCATGGCACATGTATACCTATGTAACAAACCTGCCCGTTCAGCACATATATCCCAGAACCTAAAGTAAAATTTGAAAACAAACAACAAAAAAAGTAGTTTTATAAAACTCAGGTTAGCAGTTTACAAATTCCATTTCATACGTGGCTACAAAAGAAAATAACTTTAAAATTAAGATTTTTTCTACAAATGCATTAAATGTTTTAAATCAATAAATGCTTTAAGTTAAAAAAAAAAAAAGACTCATTATAGAGTTATCAGGGGCTATGGTCTGAACATTTGTGTTCCTGCAAATTCACATGTTGAACTTCTAAATACAAAGGTGATCATCTTAGTACGCAGGGCCTTTAGGGAGTCGATTAAGTGACCTTAATGAGATTAATGCTCTTATAAAGGAGACCACAGAGAGCTAGCTAGTCCCTTCCACCACAAGAGGAAACAGCAAGCAGGCACCATCTATGAAGGAAGAAATAGGTACTCATCAGATAACAAATCTGCCAGCACCATGATCTTGGACTTCCAGGCCTCCAAAACTGTGATAAATAAATGTGCTTCATTTATAAGTCTCTCTGTTTATGGGTTTTTTTTTTTGTTATAGCAGCCTGAATAGGCTAAAACATTAAGACAGAGTGGAATTAGAACAAGAACAAACAATCCAGAGAACTATAAGAAATAGTCCTGAAACAGATCCACATGTATTTGGACTTCTGATTTATGAAAACTGTGGCTCTTGTGAAGTAGTTTTGGAAAGAATAACGTTTTTTGTAAATGAACTGAATAAGTTAGTTAGCCATGAGAGGGAAAAATGAACCCTAACCGGTATTTCACAGCATTCAAAAATAACAAATTCCAGGTAGATTATACTTGGAATGAAAACTTATATAACAGTATCTTCATGATGTGGGAATAAGAAAGTTTGTTCTCAACAGGATACAAAAATCACTAACCATAAAGGAAAATATTGAAAAAATGAGAATGCATTCAAAATAAGGATTTCTGTTTATCATAAAAATCAATATGATGATGAAAAGGTCAACCAGTCAATGGGAGAAAACATTTGTATCATGTTAAGTGAATATAACATTTATTGATTGCCTTCTTTGTAGCATGTGGTAAGCCAGATGTTCAACTGTGTGTGTGTGTGTCTGTGTATGTTATTATATGCACATATTTATTTAACTATATGCCTACTAGGTAGAACTGGATAAAATATCTCAAAATGTTGATATATTTATTGCTTTACTTAGGGACCATATCCATTTTGTTTTCTACACAGGGTCTAGTAGACCTTAAAAACAGGTAAAATAACCAAGTGAACTTAAAATTAATAAAGCACATGTATAATAAAAAATCAGAGTGTGACAAAAATTGGAGACTCAGATGAAATTATACATAAAAAGTTGATCATTGTTTCAGACTGTGGCAAACATAAAAGGTAAGAAGAGACAGAATAAGGCGAATAGATCTGGAGACCATGGAGAAATTACATGACTAGTGGTCACAACTGTAGAAACGATAAAAGCATTTGTCACTGGTTCTTCAAATAGAGGTCACTGTATTAATTACCCAGAAAGTACACAAATAATGAAAAAAAAAAAAAACCTTAAGGTAATCAAGGTATAATTTCCCCAATTCAACAGAATTGTAGAAAATTCAATCATAAGGTCAAATATAAAATAAATTATTGAAACAATTGTCTAATATTATATATCTCTGAAATATTCCTTTTGCCTACAGGGAAAAGAAAAAAAAAAAAGGAGATACGTCAGGAGATCAATTTGAAAAATGCAAACAACCAAACTGCATTTGTGTTTTTATCAAACTGTGAACACAGTACAATGTAGCAATATATCATTTGGTCGCCAGTCTTATAGGCATTAATTGGGGGCACATGATGTATGTATGATCCCTAATGGAAAAATGAAGAATTGCATAAACTCTTGCCTGTGTCTGCAATGAGATTATTCAAGCATGCACCTGCAGAGGAAATCAGCTCCTCTCCTGGAATGAGTACAGCAGTAATGACCACAGCTAACGGTACTGTCACTCATAAAATATCAGCGTCCCTCTACCAACCTTCAAATTATCTTTTCTCATACAGAGCGGGAAATAGCATGTTTTATAGAAGCATATCTTTTTCTAATAAAACATATCATTAATCACACAGTAGTAAAGGTTTAAGAAAATCGTGCTTTACTTTCAGGTGTCGCAAAAGTAAAGATCCAAGGTGATAATGTACAAGTCCTTTGAAAAGTCATTATATAAAAAGAGATCTGATTTATAGTCCATGCTATTTTCACAAAAGTTGCTTAGGTCTTACAGGATAATCATTTCTAAACTCTTACTATCACACAGATTAAGTAATTAAAACACTGACTGTTTTTTCCTTTGTTGAGAATCTCCTGAGTAGTTACTCTAATTCAATGAGTAGGAAAAAAATACCCATTCGTGAACAAATCAAGATATTCTTCAGTAAGGCCCATCAATCTTTGGGCCTGGGCACACACAGTATGAGAGACATATTCTCCAGGATCAGATGGAATCTGTCCTTTGATTCACGGTGCTAGCTTAGGCTGTTTTAGCATATCTGACATGACATAATCCACTAAAAGAGCTGTTGTGAACAATACTTCAAGCAGCAGAAAATACAAAGAACTTGCAATGGCCTTAATGTTTAGAGTCCATACCCCCAAAGTTATATGTTGAAATCCTACTCTCCAAGGTAATGTTATTAAGGAGTGGGGCCACTGGGAGGTGATTGGGTCTTCAGGGTAAAACTTCCATGATTGGGATTACTGTCCTTAGAAAAGAGACCCTAGAACCATCTCAGCTTTTCCATCATGAGAAAACACAGCTAGAAGGCTCTATCTACCAACAAGAAAGCTCTCAGTAAATGTGTCAGTGCCTTGATCGTAGCCTTATTAGCCTTCAGAACTGTGAGAAATATATGTTTGCTATTTATAAGCAACCCAGTTTATAGCATTTAGAAACAGGAGCCCAAATGAGCCAAGCCAGTGGTCAATAGTGCTAATTTTCTTTAAAAAAAATTTTTTTTTAGTTTTAATTTTTGTGTATACATAGTAGGTACACATGAGGTACACAGTGGGTACTCATGTGCTTAACGGGCACATGAGATATTTTGGTATGGGCATGCAATGCGTAATAATTACATCATGGAAAAATTGGTATCCATCTCCTCAAGCGTTTATCCTTTCTGTTGCAATCCAATCATATTCCTTTAGTTATTTTAAGGTGCACAAATAAATTATTGACTATAGTCCCCCTGTTGTGCTATCAAATAGTAAGTCTTAATCATTCTATTTTTTGCACCCATTAACCATCCCCACTTCCCCCTTGCTCCCCGTACTACCCTTCCCAGCCTTTGATAACCACCACTCTTCTATTCTGTATCTCCATGAGTTCAATTATCTGATGTTTAGATCCCACAAATAGGTGAGAACACTAGACTTCTCATAGTTTCCACAGCATTACTCTGGTATCTGCAGATCATTCCTCATTGTGCGGAACTGCACCCCATTCCCACTCCCAACCCCATTGTATGAGGAAAAAGCCCCTGACCCACCAACTGCTGGAGTAAGTGGGCTTCGTAAACTTGCCAGACCAATCAGAGTTCTTGCGTGGGATTTCAGCATGTAAATTAATGAAAAAAGAACATTCCGTATTGTTTGCCCAGTCTTCTTACTGGCTGACTCCCCAGAGTTTGGAAACAGCTGTGGCCAACTCCATAGCCCCATACATGACCTTTCTACTCCGCTGTGGTATTCCAGAAGAAACCAAGACAGTCTTGTTTTTGACTTTATTGGTCCTTTCCAAAATACACATCTGGTCCTAATATCCTGCACAGAAATGTTCACCACATCTTGACTGACTCAAGGTGAGGTCCTTGAACTAAACTGTATAGCATTGCTCTGCAAGTAAATACACAGTGTTACTAGAACATATATATTTACGTGCAGAGCAAGTGTGCTTAGTAAATTACATAAATTTACTAATGACTTTAATAGTACCAATATAAAGGAGGCACAGAGAAATAAAAGTGCATGATTTATTTAAATAAAGGCATGAACCCATGAAATGGGTATATCTGGATGTCTGAGTAAATTCACAGGTATATGAACTTAGTATAATAGTATACTACTATACTATTTTAGTAAAATTGTACTATTTTAGTAAAATAATATACCTATGTATAAGTAAACATTTTAAATAATAAGATAGTGAAAAAATTTCAGCTAATATGGACTGTGTGCCTAGTAAATTATATAAATTATACATGATACATACATATTATATGCATACATATTATATATTAGATATATATTATATAACATAATATGCAGTATACAATTAAATATGTATTATATATAATTAAATATTATATAACTATAATCATATAAATTATATAAATTTACTAAGCACACAGTCCAGATCAGCTGGAATTATTTTTTTCATAGCAAGATTTTCTTGGTAAAGTGAATTAATTTGCATTCTATGAAAGCTGTTTATCTGATCATATACAATACTTATAACTAACAATCAACAGACTGGCATTTCACATTGCACTGGTCTACAACTGGGGTCAGAAATTTTTTTTGGTAAAGATCCAGATAGAAAATATTTTAGACTTTGAGGCCATATGGTCTCTATTACAACTATTCAATTCTGCCTTTGTAGTACGAAAGCAGCCATGGATACTACTTAAAAGAGTGATATGGCCATGATTCAATAAAACCGTATTTACAAAAGCAGGCATCAGGTTGGATTTTGCTTACAGGTTATAGTTTGCTCACTGCTGTTCTATGGATAAAGACTCAACTTGTTAGGCTCTGAGGAATAACTTTCTACTCCAATTTCTGCCTTCAATTTTTACATATGAATTTATTCAGATACCCAGATATGCCCATTTCATGGATTCATGCAATTACTCAAATACATCATGCCTTTTCATTTCTCTGTGCCTCCTTTATATTGGTCTTTCTTCTGGGCACACTTACAGTTTCTGCTACTGGTCCTCCCTCCATAATACTTACTAATCTTCCACAATATATTTCAAATGTACTCTCATTTTCAAGCCTTTTTAGAATCCTAGATTCAAGTTTCTAAACTCAAGATTTCCTGATTCACCAAAGAATTCTACAGCACCTTCTATGTAACTTTTTCAATGCATTCAACATTAGAGATATCAATTCATTGACTACATAGCTATATGCCCAGTAAGTTATAAACATACCGACGTGCACATTTTAACTTCTTTATCATAATATCTAGAACATCTTGAAAAGTAGCTTGAGTTCCAGTGGCACTCAATAAATATTCACTGAATCTGTTGCTAAATAAAAGTGACAGAGGATTCTTGCTTTTCTATATAAAATTCTCCTTTATGAATGTAAGGCATCTTGATTTTGAAAATAAACTTACAATTTTAGCAGAGTGCTTTTGGAATTCTCTTTCCCGGTCTCATGAAATAAAAATGATGTAGCGACAACAGTTGTTGAAATGTTACATAACCACCTAGGGCTTAACCAACTAAAAACTTCAATAACAAAGCTATCAGAGCCAACTATTCTAGTTAGGAGAAACCAGAGTTTCTGTTTCAATATTGTATGATGTTCACGAAGAAAAACACTTTATGGGGCAAGTATAAACACATAAATAAAAAAGTATAAGAAATTACATGATGTAATGTGTTTTTATTTATGATCTTATTTCAAATACAACTTTAAGAGTCTCACTAAAGAAATATTAGACCTTTATAAAACATTTTAATTGATTCATAATAGATGTACATAGTTTGAGGGTATGTGTGATCATTTAATACCTTCATATAATTTGTCAAGATCAAATTGGAGTACCTGGGATATCAATCACCTTACATCTTTGTGTTTCCTTCATGCTAGAAACATTCAAATTATTCTATTCTAGCTATTTTCGGGAAAAAAGTCCCACTAAAGTAAATATAATCTTTGTAAGTTAGATTTTAGGCCAAAAACATTCACATCTGAGACATATGAATATTTTAAATAACATTTTAGATCAGTCTTTAAGTTAGGAGGCTTTTAAGTTAGTATCAATATTTTATTGTTTAATATTTTCAATAAACATCAGAAGTTAGGATTATAATCATGACTATTTCCTAGATGAGATAACTAAAATTAAATAATCTGCCAGTGTTAATTTGCATGGTAGTGCTGAAGCCAGGATTTGAGACAGATTGATGTGCAAATGTTTTAGACTTTAGGTTAATTAAAAGAGCATAAGTAATAGCTATAAGGTCTAAAAGTATCCACTCTAATGTGTTATACACAGAAAGCTGACCCTTGGATATAAACATTCAATGGAAGAACAGATAAGTTTGTTCTAGTTCTTAACCTCCTCACAGTCACATTTAGGTGAGGGAATTCACGTGGTGTCATTTCTTCCCTGTGTTTTGCCACCAGAGTTCAGTTTCAGTATTTTAATGCGTGGTATATGTACTTTGTTAAGATGATCATGAATTATCATTCTTTGACCTTTACATTACCCTATAGCTTTGCTCATCAGCAACTGCCTTTATCGGTTATTTATAGCATCATGGCCCGTGATGGAAAGGCCAATCTAAATTCTGAATATATAAAAGATGCAGATCATGCTGGAAGTATTTCAGAAGGCAAACAAATACCACCACAGTGTTTTGTGGCCTATCCCTGTTCTTATAATAACATGAGTACAAAATGTCACAACTGGAATTTATTCTAAGGCAATGCTAGCAGTGAGATAAAAATTTTACAAGCTTTAACAGTTTAAGTACTGTTGAAAGGAAACTTTTCTTTGATTTGAACATGACAGTGAATGGGTCTAATCCAAAGGAGTCTAATTTAGGATAATTTAAGAGCCTATTTTCCCATTTCATAAAAATATATCATTGCATTTCATTTTTACCCTGAGCTTTTAAACAATGTTGATTATATTGACAGAAATATAGATTGTTCATAATTTACATGTTTTAGAATTTCATTGATAAAAATATTAAATTCTTGAACTTAATGACTTAATTAAAAAATATATTAATAAAGTAAAAATTATTTACTTTTAAAAATCTGTATTTTCTCATTAACTCAGTTCATGACATCCTAGCAAATGTTTAGTTAGAAAATTTAATTTTATTTAATTGTATTTAATTTAAAAGGGAATAAAAGGTAATCACTAGCAGGAAATTTAGATATTTACTTTAAAGTATATATGAGAAAATGTAATTTTAAACCTAGGAATTTCCCCAAATTCTAGTTCAATACATTTTTCTGTGTCTTTCTTCTTTTTTTATAAGAAACTTCCTACATACTCATGAAAAATACAACCAAGGTTAATAAAAGTAACATATCTGTGCATGAGTTAAGAATATAACTTATAAGGGAATAATCCACAGAAGCATTAAAACCATATCTACAAGCAGCTTAGAAAAGAGAACTAATTTTATCTGAAAGATGTTATTATTGTTACTACATCTCTTTTGCCCTTGTCTTCAGCTTCTCCTTAACATAAAAGAACTATTCTCTTTTGTCCAAATATTATGTGTTTCAACTTTTTATTTTTATCATTCAAAGTATCCTTCTCTTCTCATGGCCTAGTCTGAGGCCAGCACTAAGATAGATGTTGACTAAAAAGTAAATTAGTGTCATTTCCCTTGAGATGCTTACAGATTCATGTGGGAGTTCAGTGAATTAATACCGATGGTATTCTGGGACATGCACTGTAATATAGATGATACCCAGAGAAGGGACTGTGGGATCAGACTCAAGAGCACCATCAAGGAAAGTTTCCCAGAAGAGTTGATCTTGAACTCAGTTTGGAAAGATGATTAGGAGATCATTTAACGAAGGCACTGTGGCACAAAACAGAGTCATATGGGAAGAATAAATGTATTAATTGCACGGATGGGAGAGTAGGCTGCTGACTGAGTCCAAAATAAGAAGACTGGGCCACACAACGAAAGATCTTAAGAACAAATTTCGGAGATGAAGAGCAGCTATTTGGAGGTCTTCTAGTTTTCTTAAACTAAGGAATTCAAAAATAAGATGGATTATCTTCTGTGTTCACAGAACATTCCTAATTGGACTTCTGACAATCCAGGTTTGCAAGTTTAAAGCTAATGGTCCTCTTTTATCTAGCTGCTTTTTGGTTTTCAGCATGCATTTCCGATTAACAATCATACTGTATTGCCTTCACATCATAAATGTATCACAATTCAGGATTTAAATGTAGTTATCCCTTCAACTGTCCTTTCTAACACCGCTCCTTATTCATCACTTACTCAGATGATTTCAACAATGAAGCGACTCCCATGCATAAAATCATGCCCTACTCAAATCAGTCTGTTACCAATAACGTCAGAAAAAAAGCAAATCTCAGCACATCATTCCCTTCATTTCCTGTCTCTTTTATGACTATACTGTTTGCAAAATAGTCCCAACTGTGAGGACCTTTACGTAGTGCATCACCCAGGTCCATTAGCCTTCTGACTTTGAATTACATTTGGCCTGTGTGAGACACTGGCAAGAGATTGGAAAGTGAGAGGAAAGAGCTCAGAGTATCTATTTCCACAACTCCAATCCCTTTCCTTCCTGCCTTACTGTGGGAGCTTGTCTCTTTTAAAGCCTTTTTTTGGGGGGGGATGGGGCAATCTGGTCTCCTTCCCTTGTCCCTTCAGGTTTAGGTGTTGCTGGTCTTTCAGTGCATCATTCAATCCTTTGTAGTCTTTGCAGTAAAGTCTCTTTGATTAAATTCTTTGTGCCAACTGTTTCCTGCCTAGGCCCTAACTAACATAGTCCCCATCCTACCCTTTACCTACCTTATTTTTCCGCATGGAGCCTACCATTCTGTCACAGGTTACTTAACACCACTGTACAGATAACCTAGGACTCTTCATTGATCCCTGTTTTTGCATAATCTGTCAACTCTTTTTAGAATACTTTTAACCAGCTAGTTCATGCCATACATTTCTCAGTATTAAACACCAACATCACCTTCTCGCCTGTTCACACAGTCTCTACTTACTTTCAATCTGTCTTTGTCTATCTCACCTAAGCAAATACTTTTTTTATCATTTTCCCCAGAGCCTGGAATGGTGCCTGTTCAATATAGTACCTTTTAAAAATAGTGGCCCATAACACTACTATAGATAGACTGTAGAGAACCCTATATATAATAAATTTCAGTTACAGAGGTATAAAATATGGTCTGGTAAATAGATAAATTTTGGTAAAAATTCCCTCCCATCTTTTATAAAAATGAAGTAAGCAGAGAAAATAAAAGAGGTATTATAAATTCTTAAATATTGGTGAGTGTTGCTCTTTAAAGACCCTAAACAAAAGGTAAAGGCACCACATTGAAGGAGGCCAAGTTTCTACTCTGGTTGCCGTCTCTTTACTAAAAAAAATGTATGCTCCATGAATACTTCTGTGAGAATCCATCTCCACTGAATTCAACAGGCAAGCATAAAAACAAAAGAAATTCTGGTTCATTTAACAATGATAGAACAATCTTAAGTTTAGATTTATGGTAATAGAACAAACCTTAAATCCTGTAATTTCCAGTGCATTTGTCTTTCCTAATCCTGATTTGCAATACAAGCCCAAAACCCACATTATAAAATACAGCTTCATTTTTAAAAAATCTAAAACAGAAACATACTCAATATATTAGTCTCTGATACTACCTTCTCAGTTCAGCTGTCTTTGATTTATTACATTCTTAGTACAAAATAATTGTTTTTAAGATTAAATTGTATTTCTTTCTCTGAATTTGGAAATTTACATTAGGTAAGCTCTTTTGTTCTAAACACTGGACTAAAGCCCAAAGGGCCTGAAATAGAAAAGACACACTTTTTCTCTAATGGGTTCACAACGTAATAGGAGAAATGTGTTCTTAAGTCAGCAATTACAGTAGGACACGTACGGCCAGGTATACTGTCTGACTCTGTGATGTCATGCTAAACTCTACCTGGGGATAAAATATGGTAGCATCTCAAATCAGTATAAAATAGAGAATTATAGTATCTTCTTAGAAGAAGAACAAAACAGCCTGCAGAAATTATCATCTGGACTGGACTAAGCTTAAGACTCCCACTAGGCCAAGTTTATCCTCCTCACTCTGTCCACTTCTGCTAATCATTCCCTAGTCTATTACTTCTTTTCCTATTTCTGGATATGAAGAAACTCCTAGTATTTTACATCACTGTAGAATGAGTATAGATAACAATAATATACTATATAGTTAACATAGGATGAGGATATTGAATGTTCCCAACACAAAGTCGTGATAAATGCTTGAGATGATGAATATGCTAATTACCCTGTTCTCATCATTACACATATGAAATCAAAACAGTTGAACACATAGACATAGATAATAGAAGGATGGTGCTCCCAGAGGCTGGGAAAGATAGTGGGAGTCTAGGGGAAAGGTAGGGATAGTTAATAAGTACAAAAAAAAAATAGAATAATACCTACTACTTGACAGTACAATGGGGTGACTATAGCCGATAACTTAATAGTGCATTTTAAAATAACTAAAAGAATGTAATTGGACTGTTGGTAACACAAAGGATAAATTCTTGAGGGAATGGATACCCCATTCTCCATGACGTGGTTATTTCTCATTGCAGGCCTGTATCAAGACATCCCATGTACCTTACAAACATGTACACCTACTATGGACCCACACAATTTTTTAAAAAGATAAAATCATGTACCCCATAAATATGTGCAATTATTGTCAATTAAAAATTAAATTTAATTAAATCTTCAAGAAAGAAACAACTTTAGAGTAAGTTTAGCAGTAGGTTGGTAGGTGGCAAAATTCTCATTAAATTTTTTTCATTCTAAACTCGATTCTCTATCCAATATTTTTCCTCCCCACAACAAAACTATGGAGGATAACTATGTCTCTGGCATTAGCTTCAGCATATTGTTTTCATTACCAATTTGCCTCAAAGAACCATGCCATGCAGTTTGCAAGTAGAAATGTGCCTCAGCCTGTTTAAGAAATTATCATACTGTGAATTAATAATATCCACACCACTAGTGAGTTATATATCACTGAAACTGTATTTTATGACTGAATGTGTCAAATTCTCAATTTTTCACATCTCCCAAGCTAAAAAGTTAGAATTACTAGCTGTGTTCAGCTCAGTTCTTCCAAATCTGATGGACAGACTCCCTCCTGACAGTTGAGGGCTCATAGAAATTGTGTCCCAGCAGAATCACAAATCACAGCATATGGTACAGACAAGGCAGTAGTGTCAGGCAGAACTAATTCATCAAGTATCTGCCTTAGACAAATTAATGGAATACGGGTAAAAACCCTGTGGTTCAGGTGAGAGAGTTTGACGTTTCTGTAGCTGAGAATAGTTATGTCCTACCAAAGTATATAATGGGTACCCACTTTTGCACAATGAATGTGCAATGCATCCAAATTCAATAAACAATAATATTGTTTATGTCATAACTGCAGACTCTATGCAGCATAATTTTTTAAATGTTGTTCCCTTACAATTCCAATATCTCTGTCATATACCCTCTGTTCAGCACGATTTGATGGTCTTCCTTCTGATATGGTTTGGCTGTGTCCCCACCAAAATCTTATCTTGAATTGTAGTGCCTTGGGAGGGACCCATGGGAGGTGACTGAATCATGGTGGCAGTTACCCCCATGCTGCTGTTCTCTTGATAGTGAATGAGATTTCACGAGATCTAGTGGCTTTATAAGAGGCTTTTCCTCCTTTCACTTGGCACTTCTCCTTGCTGCCATGTGAAAAGGATGTGTTTGCTTCCCCTTCTGCCATGACTGTAAGTTTCCTGAGGCCTCCCAAGCCATGCTGAACTGTGAGTCAATTAAACCTCTTTCATGTATAAATTACTCAGTCTTGGGTATGTCTTTATCAGCAGCATGAGAACGGACTAATACACCTTCATTTATTTTTAAGAGTGTGTGTGTGTGTGTGTGTGTGTGTGTGTGTGTGTGTGTGTGTATTTGAATGAATGATAATTCACCCAGCAGAATGCTGAGGACAGACAATATCAGGATTAAGTTACTTTAAGAAGTAGGTATTATCCTCTAACAGGGTAAATACAGAAACAATGTAATGAAGATACAGGCTGGAAAAGAAATGAAAGATCATCAGTTAAGCTGCCCAATAATTGCCCATAGAATACAAGATCTTTCTCACAACAATAAATTGGTTCAAAATTGAAAACTTGCAATACTTTTATTTAACTTTATATTGATTTATGCTCTATGAATAACTCCCCAGTGTCTCATCTTAGAGCATATTAGGTCTCAAATTACATCAAAATGTAAAAAAACAAACACAATGTTGTCAAGTCATAACCTGAAAACCTTACTTGGGGAATAAGTATTTCTTATTCGTATAATTTTCAAAGAAGAATTTCAGCTAGATTTTTAAAAAGTATTTTCTATTACAACAAAGGTAGTACTTCACATCAATGTTAGACTGAGATTAGATTTCTTGGAATTTTTAAACAAGAGATCGATGTTTTTCTTATTGCCTGATTCCACTGCATGATATATGTTAAAATAGATATGATTTGCTTTATGAACGAGACTCCATATAATCGTAAAACCCACAATTACTTTTACACCAACCTAATAAAAAGTTTCATGGATTCAGTTGTTAAAGTCATTCAGGATTTGCATAGTAATGCTATGAATCATCTCCAGCTCAAGGAACCATTGAAAGAAGCAGAAGACAATGACTTCAATGATTGTGGATGCTTTGCCAATACTTTTTAGTTGATGAGGTAAGGGTTCTATAAACATCCACCATACTATTAACTCCAATTCAAGCTTTTCTTGACAAAAAGGAATGCTTGCCAAACAGACAATAATCAATGAAAACAAAACTGGCGTTGTGATTTGCAGTTTCTCACTGATATCACAATGTGATAAACAAGCTAAATGTGAAGCTTGAAGAAATAAAGAAAAGCTTATTTATGACCTTGGTCACAAAGGTGACGAGTACTAAAATCTATGTTGAAATGGAAACTTTTCATAATACAAATCAATAATAATGATGAAACATATTTTTCAAACATAAATCAACATGCCAGTTAATTTAAATCCAATCAATAGGATTATGTAATTGGCTACAAATCTACAAGAAAAATGTGAAGAATGTTTTGTTGACATTGATAAATTTAGAGTTGGTTTTCAATTTATGATGTATCCCTTTGAAGTTGATGTCAATACCAATTTAATGCAAGGGCTAGGGAATATATTTGACTTGTACAAATGTAATTTTGAAACTGATATGCTATATTAGTCAAGAATCTCCAGAGAAACGGAATCAATAGGATATAGATAGATAATGATGATGACTAATAGATAGATGATAGAGAGAGAGAGAGTGAGACAGAGAGAGATGATGGATAGACAGACAGACATTGTGGGAATTGGCTCACACAATTATGGAGGCTGAGAAGTTCCATGATATGCCACGGAGCATGAGAAGCTGATGGTATAATTTAGTCCAAGTCCAAAGGTCAGGGAATCTGAGTGGCTGCTTGTTCAAGTCAAATTCACCTTCCCGCTGTCTTTTTCCTCAACGAATTGAATGGTGCCTGCTCACTTGGTGAGGGCAGATCTTCCTTTCTTAGTCCACTGATTCAAATATCATTCTCTTCCAGAAACCCTTGTAGGCATACCCAGACATAACACTTTACCAGCTACCCCAGGATCCCTTAACCCAGTCAAGTTGAAACTTAAAATTAAGGATTACATATGCTTTTGTTTTAAGGTAAAAATGATTCTTCTAAGAAGATGACCCAGTTTTTCATTTTTGGTAATGGACTTTTAAGTATATTTGAAATAACCTGAGTATATGAATCTACTTTTTCAAATGTAAATTTTATGAAGTCCAGAGAACAACTAATTCCAATGGGACTTTAGTTTTTGAATTACAATATAATATGTAATATTCACACTGGATTTTGAAGATTATTTTAAAAAGGACATAAATATCTTAACTTTATATTGATTACATGTTGAAATGAAAAGATTTGTATGTATTAATAAAAATAAGTTAATGTATTATACAAATCATCTCACCTATTTATTTTTGTTTTTGTATGTTGTGGCTACTAGAAAATGTAAAATTACACACAAGGCTTGCATTATATTTCCATTTGATAGCAACAGTATAGAGTACAAGAGATAGCATTAGTTCAAGTTTGCTAAGTTCATTAATTATTCTATGTATTTACTGATTTTTGTCTATTCATTTTCTCCCTTTCAAAGTGTCTTAACATTCGCATTTTAATTCTGAGTTTTTCTATTTATATCTGTGACTTCTGATCATTGCCAAATATTTATTTATATATTAAGTGATAAATTATAAGAGATACCCTAACTTGGGGTTATAATACATACTTGGTATAATGACGATTTTATTTATCATTATAAAATGAATTGTTGTCTCAGTAGTAATTCTGACCTAATGTCTATTTTCTCGGATATTTATATTGTTATGCCAGCTTGCTTGTTTTGGTCTTGGGATAGTATACATATTTTTAACATACTATTTTCAAACTTGTTGAATCCTTTAATTTATTATGTTTATTTTTTAAGTACCATATAGTTGCATTTTGGGGCGTGTATGTATAACTTTTCATCCAGTCTATCTTTGTCTTTCAATTGAGTAATTAGCCCCCACATATTTAATCTAAATGTTGTACTTTAGGGTTCAATTTTACCAACTTACCATTTTCTACTCTTTGTTCCACCTTTTTTCATTTCTTCTTTCATTTTCTTCCCTAACTAATCTGAGTTAAAAGATAATTTTGCTTTACTTTTCTACTTTATTAGTTGTTAGCTATAAAATCTTACAATTTTCACATCTGAGAAATTAAACATGTATCTTTGATTTAATAGTTTTAAAAAATTCACCCCTCACCTATTGAATGTTTACCTCTTCCTTTTTATTTTTTAAAAAAAATTAGCCTTGAGTTGTAATTCACATACCAAAAAGTTCATACTTCATGTAATTTTTGAAGTATACAATGTAGAGTATTTTAGTATATTCAGAATTGTCAATCTCTATTTAATCCAGAATATTTTGATCACCCCAAAAAGTAACCCCTTATCCATTCTACCTTTCTCTATCCTTTGGAAGACTTTCTCTTTCTGTAGATTTGCCCAATCTGGAAATTTCGTATCAATGCAATAAAAATACATGTGGTCTTGCATTTGGCTTCTTTCACTTAGTAAAATGTTTTCAAGGTTCATCCATGTTGTAGCACATAATGGTCCTTCATTCCATTTTACAGCTGAATAGCATTTCCTTATATGGATATAACATTTTTGTTTGTCCATTCATAGGATGATTGCCACTGAGGCGTGGCCACATTTTATCTATTATGAATAATGCTGTTACGAGTACTCATGTACAAGGTTGTATGTGGGCATGTGTTTTCACTTCTTTAGGTATACACCTATGAATCATATGGTGACTCATTCAATTGGTTGAGGAACCACTGAGCCATATAATTCTGTTTGACTTTTTAAGAAACTGCCAGGCAATGTTCACAGTTGCCTGTATAATTTTACATTACCACTAACAAGTATGAGGACTTGAATTTCTCCATGTTCTCATCAACACCTGTTACTGTCTAATTCTCCTCATGCTTATTGCCATCCTCATGGGTGTGAAGTGGTATCTCACTCTGGTTTTGATTTAAATTTTCTATTGACTACTGACGTTTAGCTTCTTTTGTTTGACTTTTAGCTGTTTGTATAACTTCTTTGGAAAAACACCTACTCAAATGCTTTCCCTATTTTAAAGTAGGTTATCTGTCTTTTATGGCTTAGTTATAAGAGTTATTTATATATATTTTTTCTTTTATTTTAGGTTCAATGGGTACATGTGCAGGTTTGTTACATGAGTAAATTCTGTGTCACTGAGGTTTGATGTACAAAGTATTTTGTCATCAGATAATGAGCATAGTACCCAATAGGTAGCATTTCAATCCTCGCCCTCCTCCCACCTCCACCCTCAAGAAGGCCCCAGTGCCTGTTGTTCCCTTCTTTATGCCCGTGTGTACTCAGTGTTTAGCTCCCACTTCTAAAGGATATGTGGTATTTGGTTTTCTGTTCCTGTGTTAATTTTCTTAGGATGATGACCCCCAGCTTCATCCATGTCACTGCAAAAGGCATGATCTCATTCTTTTCTATGGCTGCATAGTGTTCTATGCTATATATATGTACCACATTTTCTTTATCCAATCTGCTGTTGATGGGAATTTAAGTTGATTCCATGTCTTTGTTATTGTGAATAGTGCTGCCTTGAACATACATGCAGTGCATGTGTCTTTATGGTAAAATGATTTATATTCCTTTGGATATATACTCAATAATAATGGGATTGCTGGATCGAATGGTAATTCTGCTTTGAGTTCTTTGAGAAATCACCACACTGCTTTAAACAACAGCTGAACAGATTTACATTGCCACCAACAGGGTGTAAGCATTTACTTTTCTCCATACCCTCATCTGCCTGTGTTAATTTTTGACTTTTTAGTAATAGTCATTTTGACTGGTTTGAGATGGTATCTCACTGTGCTTTTGATTTGCAATTCTCTAACGATCAGTGATGAACATTTCTTCATCTGCTTGTTGGGCACCCATATGTGTAACTTTGAGAAGTGTCTGCTCATGTCCTTTGCACATGTTCTAATGGGATTATTTGGGTTTGTTTGTTTGCTTTGTTTGTTTGATTCAAGTTCCTTATAGATTCTGGAAGTTAGGCCTTTGTCAATGCAGAGTTTGCAAATATTTTCTCCCATTCTACAGATTGTCTGTTTACTCTATTGATAGCTTCTTGTGCTGTGCATAAGGCCTTTAGTTTAATTAGGTCTCACTTGTCAATTTTTGTTTTTGTTACCATTGCTTTTGGCATTTGCTTATGAAATCTTTGCCAGGGTCTCTGTCCAGAATAGTATTTCCTAGGATTTCTTCTAAGGATTTTATAGTTTTAGCTTTACGTTTAGGTATTTTTCATCCACATTAAGTTAATTTTTGAATATGGAGTAAGGAAGGAGTCCAGTTTCAATCCTCTGTGTATATCTAGCCAGTTATCCCAGTATCATTTATTTTTTTTTTAATTTATTTATTATTATTATACTTTAAGTTGTAGGGTACATGTGCATAACATGCAGGTTTGTTACATATGTATACTTGTGCCATGTTAGTCTGCTGCACCCATCAACTCGTCATTTACATCAGGTATAACTCCCAATGCAATCCCTCCCCCCTCCCCCCTCCCCATGATAGGCCCCGGTGTGTGATGTTCCCCTTCCTGAGTCCAAGTGATCTCGTTGTTCAGTTCCCACCTATGAGTGAGAACATGCGGTGTTTGGTTTTCTGTTCTTGTGATAGTTTGCTAAGAATGATGGTTTCCAGCTGCATCCATGTCCCTACAAAGGACGCAAACTCATCCTTTTTTATGGCTGCATAGTATTCCATGGTGTATATGTGCCACATTTTCTTAATCCAATCTGTCACTGATGGACATTTGGGTTGATTCCAAGTCTTTGCTATTGTGAATAGTGCTGCAATAAACATACGTGTGCATGTGTCTTTATAGCAGCATAATTTATAATCCTTTGGGTATATCCCCAGTAATGGGATGGCTGGGTCATATGGTACATCTAGTTCTAGATCCTTGAGGAATCGCCATACTGTTTTCCATAATGGTTGAACTAGTTTACAATCCCACCAACAGTGTAAAAGTGTTCCTATTTCTCCACATCCTCTCCAGCACCTGTTGTTTCCTGACTTTTTAATGATGGCCATTCTAACTGGTGTGAGATGGTATCTCATTGTGGTTTTGATTTGCATTTCTCTGATGGCCAGTGATGATGAGCATTTTTTCATATGTCTGTTGGCTGTATGAATGTCCTCTTTTGAGAAATGTCTGTTCATATCCTTTGCCCACTTTTTGATGGGGTTGTTTGTTTTTTTCTTGTAAATTTGTTGGAGTTCTTTGTAGGTTCTGGATATTAGCCCTTTGTCAGATGAGTAGATTGCAAAAATTTTCTCCCATTCTGTAGGTTGCCTGTTCACTCTGATGGTAGTTTCTTTTGCTGTGCAGAAGCTCTTTAGTTTAATTAGATCCCATTTGTCAATTTTAGCTTTTGCTGCCGTTGCTTTTGGTGTTTTAGACATGAAGTCTTTGCCCATGCCTATGTCCTGAATGGTACTACCTAGGTTTTCCTCTAGGATTTTGATGGTATTAGGTCTAACATTTAAGTCTCTAATCCATCTTGAATTAATTTTCGTATAAGGAGTAAGGAAAGGATCCAGTTTCAGCTTTCTACTGATGGCTAGCCAATTTTCCCAGCACCATTTATTAAATAGGGAATCCTTTCCCCATTTCTTGTTTTTCTCAGGTTTGTCAAAGATCAGATGGCTGTAGATGTGTGGTATTATTTCTGAGGACTCTGTTCTGTTCCATTGGTCTATATCTCTGTTTTGGTACCAGTACCATGCTGTTTTGGTTACTGTAGCCTTGTAGTATAGTTTGAAGTCAGGTAGCGTGATGCCTCCAGCTTTGTTCTTTTGACTTAGGATTGTCTTGGAGATGCGGGCTCTTTTTTCGTTCCATATGAACTTTAAAGCAGTTTTTTCCAGTTCTGTGAAGAAACTCATTGGTAGCTTGATGGGGATGGCATTGAATCTATAAATTACCTTGGGCAGTATGGCCATTTTCACGATATTGATTCTTCCTATCCATGAGCATGGTATGTTCTTCCATTTGTTTGTGTCCTCTTTTATTTCACTGAGCAGTGGTTTGTAGTTCTCCTTGAAGAGGTCCTTTACATCCCTTGTAAGTTGGATTCCTAGGTATTTGATTCTCTTTGAAGCAATTGTGAATGGAAGTTCATTCATGATTTGGCTCTCTGTTTGTCTGTTACTGGTGTATAAGAATGCTTGTGATTTTTGCACATTAATTTTGTATCCTGAGACTTTGCTGAAGTTGCTTATCAGCTTAAGGAGATTATGGGCTGAGACAATGGGGTTTTCTAAATATACAATCATGTCATCTGCAAATAGGGACAATTTGACTTCTTCTTTTCCTAACTGAATACCCCTGATTTCTTTCTCTTGCCTAATTGCCCTAGCCAGAACTTCCAACACTATGTTGAATAGGAGTGGTGAGAGAGGGCATCCCTGTCTTGTGCCAGTGTTCAAAGGGAATTTTTCCAGTTTTTGCCCATTCAGTATGATATTGGCTGTGGGTTTGTCATAAATAGCTCTTATTATTTTGAGGTACGTTCCATCAATACCGAATTTATTGAGTGTTTTTAGCATGAAGGGCTGCTGAATTTTGTCAAAAGCCTTTTCTGCATCTATTGAGATAATCATGTGGTTCTTGTCTTTGGTTCTGTTTATATGCTGGATTATGTTTATTGATTTGCGAATGTTGAACCAGCCTTGCATCCCAGGGATGAAGCCCACTTGATCATGGTGGATAAGCTTTTTGATGTGTTGTTGAATCCGGTTTGCCAGTATTTTATTGAGGATTTTTGCATCGATGTTCATCAGGGATATTGGTCTAAAATTCTCTTTTTTTGTTTTGTCTCTGCCAGGCTTTGGTATCAGGATGATGTTGGCCTCATAAAATGAGTTAGGGAGGATTCCCTCTTTTTCTATTGATTGGAATAGTTTCAGAAGGAATGGTACCAACTCCTCCTTATACCTCTGGTAGAATTCAGCTGTGAATCCATCTGGTCCTGGACTTTTTTTGGTTGGTAGGCTATTAATTATTGCCTCAATTTCAGAGCCTACTATTGGTCTATTCAGGGATTCAACTTCTTCCTGGTTTAGTCTTGGAAGAGTGTAAGTGTCCAGGAAATTATCCATTTCTTCTAGGTTTTCCAGTTTATTTGCGTAGAGGTGTTTATAGTATTCTCTGATGGTAGTTTGTATTTCTGTGGGGTCGGTGGTGATATCCCCTTTATCATTTTTAATTGCATCGATTTGATTCTTCTCTCTTTTCTTCTTTATTAGTCTTGCTAGTGGTCTGTCAATTTTGTTGATCTTTTCAAAAAACCAACTCCTGGATTCATTGATTTTTTGGAGGGTTTTTTGTGTCTCTATCTCCTTCAGTTCTGCTCTGATCTTAGTTATTTCTTGCCTTCTGCTAGCTTTGGAATGTGTTTGCTCTTGCTTCTCTAGTTCTTTTAATTGCGATGTTAGAGTGTCAATTTTTGATCTTTCCTGCTTTCTCTTGTGGGCATTTAGTGCTATAAATTTCCCTCTGCACACTGCTTTAAATGTGTCCCAGAGATTCTGGTATGTTGTATCTTTGTTCTCATTGGTTTCAAAGAACATCTTGATTTCTGCCTTCATTTCGTTATGTACCCAGTAGTCATTCAGGAGCAGGTTGTTCAGTTTCCATGTAGTTGAGCGGTTT
Organism: Papio anubis; assembly: GCF_008728515.1. Taxonomy (NCBI): domain Eukaryota; kingdom Metazoa; phylum Chordata; class Mammalia; order Primates; family Cercopithecidae; genus Papio; species Papio anubis. The sequence goes on from NC_044986.1 coordinate 106,754,789, forward strand.
TGATTGAGTTTCTTAGTCCTGAGTTCTAGTTTGATTGCACTGTGGTCTGAGAGACAGTTTGTTATAATTTCTGTTCTTGTACATTTGCTGAGGAGTGCTTTACTTCCAATTATATGGTCAATTTTGGAGTAAGTACGATGTGGTGCTGAGAAGAATGTATATTCTGTTGATTTGGGGTGGAGAGTTCTATAGATGTCTATTAGGTCTGCTTGCTGCAGAGATGAGTTCAATTCCTGGATATCCTTGTTAACTTTCTGTCTCGTTGATCTGTCTAATGTTGACAGTGGAGTGTTGAAGTCTCCCATTATTATTGTATGGGAGTCTAAGTCTCTTTGTAAGTCTCTAAGGACTTGCTTTATGAATCTGGGTGCTCCTGTATTGGGTGCATATATATTTAGGATAGTTAGCTCTTCCTGTTGAATTGATCCCTTGACCATTATGTAATGGCCTTCTTTGTCTCTTTTGATCTTTGATGGTTTAAAGTCTGTTTTATCAGAGACTAGGATTGCAACCCCTGCTTTTTTTTGTTCTCCATTTGCTTGGTAAATCTTCCTCCATCCCTTTATTTTGAGCCTATGTATGTCTCTGCGTGTGAGATGGGTCTCCTGAATACAGCAGACTGATGGGTCTTGACTCTTTATCCAGTTTGCCAGTCTGTGTCTTTTCATTGGAGCATTTAGTCCATTTACATTTAAGGTTAAGATTGTTATGTGTGAACTTGATCCTGCCATTATGATATTAACTGGTTATTTTGCTCGTTAGTTGATGCAGTTTCTTCCTAGCCTCGATGGTCTTTACATTTTGGCATGTTTTTGCAATGGCTGGTACCGGTTGTTCCGTTCCATGTTGAGTGCTTCCTTCAGGGTCTCTTGTAAGGCAGGCCTAGTGGTGACAAAATCTCTAAGTATTTGCTTATCTGTAAAGGATTTTATTTCTCCTTCACTTATGAAACTTAGTTTGGCTGGATATGAAATTCTGGGTTTAAAATTCTTTTCTTTAAGAATGTTGAATATTGGCCCCCACTCTCTTCTGGCTTGGAGAGTTTCTGCTGAGAGATCTGCTGTGAGTCTGATGGGCTTCCCTTTGTGGGTAACCCGACCTTTCTCTCTGGCTGCCCTTAAGATTTTTTCCTTCATTTCAACTTTGGTGAATCTGGCAATTATGTGTCTTGGAGTTGCTCTTCTCGAGGAGTATCTTTGTGGCGTTCTCTGTATTTCCTGGATTTGAATGTTGGCCTGCCCTACTAGGTTGGGGAAGTTCTCCTGGATGATATCCTGAAGAGTGTTTTCCAACTTGGTTCCATTTTCCCCCTCACTTTCAGGCACCCCAATCAGACGGAGATTTGGTCTTTTTACATAATCCCATACTTCTTGCAGGCTTTGTTCATTTCTTTTTCTTCTTTTTTCTTTTGGTTTCTCTTCTCGCTTCATTTCATTCATTTGATCCTCAATCGCTGATACTCTTTCTTCCAGTTGATCGAGTCGGTTACTGAAGCTTGTGCATTTGTCACGTATTTCTCGTGTCATGGTTTTCATCTCTTTCATTTCGTTTATGACCTTCTCTGCATTAATTAGTCTAGCCGTCAATTCTTCCACTTTTTTTTTCAAGATTTTTAGTTTCTTTGCGCTGGGTACGTAATTCCTCCTTTAGCTCTAAGAAATTTGATGGACTGAAGCCTTCTTCTCTCATCTCGTCAAAGTCATTTTCCGTCCAGCTTTGATCCGTTGCTGGCGATGAGCTGCGCTCCTTTGCCGGGGGAGATGTGCTCTTATTTTTTGAATTTCCAGCTTTTCTGCCCTGCTTTTTCCCCATCTTTGTGGTTTTATCTGCCTCTGGTCTTTGATGATGGTGATGTACTGATGGGGTTTTGGTGTAGGTGTCCTTCCTGTTTGATAGTTTTCCTTCTAACAGTCAGGACCCTCAGCTGTAGGTCTGTTGGAGATTGCTTGAGGTCCACTCCAGACCCTGTTTGCCTGGGTATCAGCAGCAGAGGCTGCAGAAGATAGAATATTTCTGAACAGCGAGTGTACCTGTCTGATTCTTGCTTTGGAAGCTTCCTCTCAGGGGTATACTCCACCCTGTGAGGTGTGGGGTGTCAGACTGCCCCTAGTGGGGGATGTCTCCCAGTTAGGCTACTCAGGGGTCAGGGACCCACTTGAGCAGGCAGTCTGTCCGTTCTCAGATCTCAGCCTCCGTGTTGGGAGATCCACTGCTCTCTTCAAAGCTGTCAGACAGAGTCGTTTGCGTCTGCAGAGGTTTCTGCTGCTTTGTTGTTGTTGTTGTTGTTGTTGTGTAGCTGTGCCCTGTCCCCAGAGGTGGAGTCTACAGAGACAGGCAGGTTTCCTTGAGCTGCTGTGAGCTCCACCCAGTTGGAGCTTCCCAGCAGCTTTGTTTACCTACTTAAGCCTCAGCAATGGCGGGCGCCCCTCCCCCAGCCTCGCTGCTGCCTTGCCGGTAGATCACAGACTGCTGTGCTAGCAATGAGGGAGGCTCCGTGGGCGTGGGACCCTCCCGGCCAGGTGTGGGATATGATCTCCTGGTGTGCCTGTTTGCTTAAAGCGCAATATTGGGGTGGGAGTTACCCGATTTTCCAGGTGTTGTGTGTCTCAGTTCCCCTGGCTAGGAAAAGGGATTCCCTTCCCCCTTGTGCTTCCCAGGTGAGGCGATGCCTCGCCCTGCTTCAGCTCTCGCTGGTCGGGCTGCAGCAGCTGACCAGCACCGATCGTCCGGCACTCCCCAGTGAGATGAACCCAGTACCTCAGTTGAAAATGCAGAAATCACCGGTCTTCTGTGTCGCTGGCGCTGGGAGTTGGAGACTGGAGCTGTTCCTATTCGGCCATCTTGCTCCGCCCTCCCCCAGTATCATTTATTGACTAGGGAAGTCCTTTCCCCATTGCTTGTTATTGTCAATTTTGTCAAAGATCAGATGGTTGGAGGTGTGCAGCTTTATTTCTGGGTTCTCTAACCTCTTCTCTTGGTCAACGTGTCTATTTTTGTAACAGCACTATTCTGTTTTGGTTACTGTAGCTTTGTAATATGGTTTGCTGAGTAGTATGATTTCTCCTGCTTTATTTTTGCTTAGGATTGCTTTTGCTCTTCAGGCTCTGTTTTGGCTCCATATTAATTTTAGAGTAGTTTTTTTAATTCTGTGAAAAATGTCATTGGCAATTTGATAGGAATAGCATTAAATCTATAAATTGCTTTGGGCAGTATAGCCATTTTAACAACATTGATTCTTCCTATCCATCAGCATGATTTTTTTTCTCCATTTGCTTGTGTCATCTCTGATTTCTTTCAGAAGTGTTTCATAATTCTTGTTATAAAGATATTTCACCTCCCTGGTTAGTTGCATCCCTAGGTATCTTGTTCTTTTTGTGGCCATTGTGAACGGAAGTGCATCCTTGATTTGACTCTCAGCTTGGATGTTGTTGGCATATAGAAATGTTACTGATTTTTTGATTTTGTATCCTGAAACTTTGCTGAAGTTGTTTCTTGAATCCAGGAGCCCTTGGGCAGAACCTATGGGGTTTTCTAGTTGTAGAATCATATTGTTTGTAAAGAGAGATGGTATGGCTTCCTCTCTTCTTATTCAGATGCCTTTTATTTCTCTTGACTGATTGCCCTGGCTAAGACTCCAGAGCTATGCTGAATAGGAGTGATGAGAGTGGGCATCTTTGTCTTGTTCTGGTTCTCAGAGGAAAAGCTTACAGCTTTTGTCCTTTCCATATGTTGTCTGTGGGTCTGTCATAGATGGCTCTTGTTATTTTGAGGTATGTTCCTTCAATGCCTAGTTTGTTGAGGGTTTAACATGAAAAGATGTTGAATTTTATTGAAAGTTTTTCTGCATCTATTGAGATAATCATGTGGGTTTTGGTTTTAGTTCTGCTTATGTGCTGAATCACATCACAATTATTGATTTGTGTATGTTGTGTGTAAGTCTCTTTGTAGATCTCTAAGAATTTGTTTTATGAATCCAGGTGCTCTAGTATTGGATGCATATATAATTAGGATAGTTATATATTCTTTTTGAGTTGTACCCTTTATTATCTAATGCGCTTCTTTGTCCTTTTGGATAATTACTGGCTCAAAGTTTGTTTTGTCTGAAATTAGAATAGCAACTCCTGCTCCCTATTGTTTTCTATTTGATAGATCTTTCTCCATCTCTTTACTTTGTATTTGATAACTTTTGCCTGGTTTTATGGAGAAGCAGAATTCCCAAGGCACTTGTCATGTGAAGTGCCCCTTATACTGCTTTTTATACTATTAATTTTGTGTATCTTAATCAATATATGATTTACATATTATAAATCCATAAATATTATTTCATATAGCCTATGTTAATTTAAATTCATTTGTACATTTATCTCTCAGCTTTTCATTCAATAATGCATTCCTTATTTCTATCTAGGATTATTTTCCTTCTGGTTGTAGACATTTCTTTTGTGTAAGCCTGCTGATGACAAATTTTCTTGGTTTCATTTGTCTGAAAAAGTCTTCAATTTGCCTTCAGTTTTGAGGAATACTTTTACCAGGTATAGAATTCTAGTTTTGATTTTTTTCTCCGATACATTGTGACTGGAACTATGCAAAGGATTTGAGGGTCTGGATGATGTTATCTCCTCTCTAAGAAGATAAATGTTCACTTCTGGCCAGCAAAATGTAGCCCAGCAAATCATCTTAAATACGGAGTGAACTGATTGAAGGTGGGCTTTGAGGTTTCTACCCCTGTGAGCCAAAACTCTGCGTTCTTCTTAACTTCTCACTCACTCATGCTGCTGAGCATCTTAACGTGCTGAGTACCTCTCTGTCAAGGCACACAAGGCACACTCTTGTGTCTCTTTTCTAGTCCTGCCTATGTTTTTAAAAAAGGCACTCTCCAAGGTTCCACAGTCATTATCTTCTCTTACAGTTTAGTCATGACATTACCCATTTGACATTAATAATTTCCTATAGTCTCTCTCACACACGTTCCCCTTAGAGTTCCCTTTCTCTTTTTTTCCCTTTCTCCCTTTCCCCCTTTTCCCTTGCTTCCCTTCCCTTTCCTCTCTTTCCCTTTGTTTCCCCTTGTTTCCTTTTCTTTCCTTCTTGTCTTTCCTATCAGTTCCCTTGTAAATCACGTCCTTTGTCCCATTCCAACCAAGTATGTTGAAATTTGATCTCCAGTGTGGCAGTGTTGGGAGATGAAGCCTAGTAGGAGATATTCGGGTCATGGGCACTGATTATCTATGAATGGCTTGGTGCTTTTCTAGCAGTAGTGAGTGAGCTCCCACTCTCAGGAGACTGGATTGATTCTTGTGGGGAAGGGATTAGTGGGTTGTTATAAAGCAAGGAAGCCTCTTAGGCTTGGTCCTTCTTCCCATGTGCCCATTTCCCTTTGACCTTTTCTGCCATGTTTTGATGCAGCACAAAAGTCCTCACCAGAAACTGAGCAGATGTGGGCACCATGCTTCTTGTACAGCCTGCAGACCATGAGCTAAATAAACCTGTTTCATTTATATATTACTCAGCCTGAGGTATTCTTTTATAAAAAACACAAAATGGATGAAGACACCTTCCAAGCCATTGCTCTTAGATACTAAGTTTTTAATACAATAAAAGAATCATTTATTATTTCCCCATGCTGGGTGTAGCCATCACTTTGCTTGATGAAATTCTATGCAATGCTTTACAGCCAACTCAAAAATTACCTTTCCCATAATGCTTTGGGAGCCTCTCTCCTCAGTTCCCATAGAATACTTTGTATCTTCTTTCTGGTCCTTACTTTGTTTTAAATGATACAGTTTTTAAAATCTAAATTTAAAGACTTTGCATCTCCTGTTACTTGCATAAAATATTTCTCATAACTTGTATGCAAAACAGCTATAAAATTGCATTTTAACACGCCTTTGAAAGTAATATATCATAGGGTATACAAATAATGCTATAAATATAGTTTATACATTTGTGAGGCAGGGTATGCAGTCACTACATTCTTTTAAAAGTGTAACTATATAAATAAAGTCTTAAAAATAGCCATGATGATCTATACTCTTACCCCAAACTTTATTATTCCAGAAACTGCATTACTTTTACTGTCATGCCACTAATAAAATGTCTAAATATGTTTTAGTTACCTAAAGAAAACCCAATCTATATATACTCCCTCTTTTAATCTTATGATTATAGAATTAACTCTTGTAAATTATTTTATAGTGAATGAGAAAATAAACTAGTTCATAAAATGAAAACAATTATAAGTAAATAATTATTTCAATTAAAACAAAGTTCACAGAACTTGTGTATTTCTAATGAGATGATTCATAATGCTTATATTTTTAAAATTTAATTTATAGTTTACTTAAAACTCACCTTATTCTCAAAAATATATGCAATACAGTACAATATAATAAACTAAAAGATACACTCACACAAACACACACACACACACACATATATACACACAGATATATTTACATATAAATAAAGATAATACCAAGAGAAAAGAGTTGGGGCACTAAATGGAGTCAAGGATAAAAGTAGATCACAAAAGGCATTACAGAAATTTCACAGACTTACTAACAATATATGAAAAAATCGGTTCTAAGCTTTCTATGAGTCAATGTAAGGAAGAAAACATAATTAGCAATAATCATGAGAGCCTTATGAAAACACAAAACCAAAGTGATTCTTCAGTAAAATTACATCACGTGCTCATAAAAGTCTGGAAACTAATTTCTCACAAATGTCTTCTCAAAGAGAACAGGTATAACATGATGAACAATTACTTCAATCACATTTTTACAATGAATAATGAAGGGCTTCCAACAGACTATTTCATATAACAAATGCTCATCAATTCAATAAATCAATACATGAATAGCCAATAAGATATTTAAATGTGTCCTTCATAAACCAGTCCCAACTTACCTTGAAATGATAGCGCAGTTCTTCAGAGTAAGCATATGCCTTAAATCCATTTCCTTTTAACACTTAAGTGCTGAGGAAAAGGTGATAAAACCTCCAGAAAATATTTTGAGATTTAACAATTATTTAAGAATAATTTATCATTCCTGAAATTTTCCCCACAAAATGATGAAGACAGTAATGTTTTTCTAAATTGGAAAAATCATGCCAGAGCCGGCTTGCTCCTCTTATAAAACACATAGCTAGGAAAGTCAGATTATCAACTTGCCAAATAAGAAACAGTCAGAAACAAACAAACAAACAAAAAACTAGAAATTTAGTAAAAGGACTGTAACTCTAGGAGAAGAAATAGTTACATTTGAGGAAAAAGTGTAACAAAAGTACAGTCATGTGAGCGCATACCCAAAAAGGTGATAACGGTGAAAAAGTTATAAAGAAACCATTTTTTGGAGCATGAAATATATTCCCTGGAACTGTGTTTAAAGTTATCTGCCTAGTATGGATAGCAATTTCCAAAGAGTTGGCTGCCCACCCTTGCAATGCTTTATAAAATACAACCACATCTACCATCAAGATTCTGATTTCATTGAATGAAACAGGACCTGGGTATCAGTATCTTTCAATTCTGCCTCCAAGTAATTCCAATGTGCTGCCAATTTCAAGAACCAGATCTTGACTAAGTAGTTCTCAAAGTAAGGTTCCCACACCAGTAGCATCAGCATCACCTGGGAATTTGTTTAAAATGTAAATTCTTAGGGTCTACCCCAGACCCACTAAATCAGAAACTCTAGAGTTAGCCCAAGATTCCTGTGTTTTAACAAATCTCCAGGCAATTCTGATGTGCTTGAGAATACAGTACAGGTGGAATGTGCTTTTCTAAGTACTAGGGCTACAATGGTGAACAAAATAGCCTCGTTTCTACCTTCCTGGAGCTTGTGGTCTAAGAGACACATGGAAGATCCTTCCTTTGCAAAATTCTTCCTTCTGTCTAGTTTATGCCAATAAAACCTGTTCAATTACTTCAACTAATTTTCTAACTTCCAACTTTTTTCTTTCTCAAACCTGTCTACACACAAATATCACAATAAATATTTAATAAACATCAATTATCTTCTGATTCATTTGTATTAAAAATTCGGCAATGGCTCCTGAAAGGGCCACCCCCAACAAAGCTCCTGTTAGTCTTCTTAGCACAGTGCTTAAGACTCTCTGCAATTTGATCTAATATATTTTTTCAATCTTATATCACAACATAATAAGTAACATTTCACATTGTATTACGAGACATGTACTTTTGATCCTTAATTTGTCTGCATTTTCTTACTTATGGCTGACAATAACCATATGAAATATGTACTTTTATGCCAATTTTTCAAATGAATAAACTAAAGCACAGAGTTTATATCATCACCTAAGTCCATACGACTAATAAATGCTGGATCTGGGATTTAGATCTTGTGTTATCTGATTCCAGAACTTAGGCACTATAACAGACTAAATCACAGACTCCAAAACTATCAGTCCTAATCCTTGCACACCATAAATTTTACCTTACATGGTTAAGCCTATTCCACTATGATTAAATTAACAGACTTGAGATAGGCCATTACCCTGGATTATCTGGATAGACTCTAAAGACAATCATAAGTGTGATAATGAGAGAAGCAGAGGGACATTTGATGCAAGGAGAAGAGGAGGCAACATGAACAAGGAGGCAGAAGAATGACAAGGCCACTAATCCAGGAATGCCGGCAGCCACCAAAAGCTGGAAGAGGCACAGAACAGTCTCCCCTAGAGCCTTTGGAGGGCACAGCCCTGCTGATACTTTGATTTTGTCCCAGTAATAACTGATTTCAGACTTTCTGCCTCTAGGACCAGGAGAAAAAACATTTGTATTGTTTAACAGCACCAAGTCTGTGAAAATTGGTAATAGCAGCCACAGGAAACTAATGCAGGCACTGAAACCCTGCTCTCCACTGCCACCTACAGGCAAAACCACTTGTTCCCAAATCAGAATCCACTTAAGAAGAATTTGAGGTTGATGGCCACAGGATTAGGTTCAATGGCATTACTCCCATGTCTATCCAGCAGCCTGGAGACGGTATCAAACAACATAAACCTAAAAGAAATGGGATGCCCAGAGGCTGGGAACACTTTTCCAAAATAAGGCACCAAGTCAGAGTAGGAGAAGCATCAAAGAAGACTTATGCTGAAAGTAATCCTAAATACTTGTCAGGTTCCTTCAGTTACCACATACTGAAAGGAGTTCATCCTTGAACTTGTGGCAGGGAGAATCCTGCAAGATGAACATCACTGGTTGACCTAGAAGGGAGTGGTGCCCATGTAGCAGCAGCCTAGTGAGACAGGTTAGATTACTGCAGTCGTGGGATTCCCAGCTGGGTCAGCAACCACAAGCACATGTGTGGTTTAAGGGGACAAGCAACATAAAAGCATCATGTGGATGCCTGGCTCCACATGGTAGGACTTTATCTTGGACTGATGCTACTCAATATGCTCAGCAAGACATGCTAGCCATAGAAAAACTCCAGGATCAAGATGGAGATTCCATCACCTGGAACTAGAGGTCTCTCAGTGGCAAAGGATACTTAGTGAAACAAGACTGCGTCTATTAAAAATGCCAAAGCATGATGGGGTTGTTTACTGCAGCACTATTCACAATAGCATAGACATGGAACCAACCCAAATGTTCATCAGTGATAGACTGGATAAAGAAAATGTGGCATGTATACACCATGGAATACCATGCAGTCATAAAAAAGAATGAGTTCATATCCTTTGCAGGGACATGGATGAAGCTGGAAACCATCATTCTCAGCAAACTAACACAGTAACAGAAAACCAAATGCTGCATGTTCTCATTCATAACTGGGAGTTAAACAACGAGACCACATGGACATGGGGGGAAATATCACACACCGGGACCTGTCGAGGGAGTGAGGGGATAGGGGAGGGATAGCATTAGGAGAAATTCTTAATGCAGATGACGGGTTGATAGGTGCAGCAAACCACCATGGCACGTGTATACATATGTAACAAACCAGCACGTTCTGCACATGTACCCGAGAACTTAAAGTATAATAATAAAAAAAGTCAAAGCAACTAGTTAATCATTAAGACAAAAGAGATTCTTTTCACATAACAGTCAGCAAAATAAATTGCCAGAAGAATTCAAGATATAACTGTAAAAACACCAAAACTACTGAAGTAAAAGTAGAAAATACAGATGAATTGTATATAAACTTCAGTGTAAAATGTCCTTCTAGGCACAATAAAATATAAGCCATAAAGAATAAGATTGGAAGGCATAACTATATAAAAAGTAAGAATTTTTAAAACATGAAAATATGATAAACAGTAAAACAAAGGCCAACAAAAAATGGAAAAAATCTTTACAACATACATAATAGATAAACACATCAATGCTTTAAAAAGTCTTACGAATCAATGATGAAAAAACAAACACTGCACACTTCAAACCAAGCCAACGGCACAAACAGGAAAAACACACACACACATGCAAAATATACTTGGGCAAGGCATAAAAAATGGTGAGCTTCATTAGTACCAAAGGCATAAAAATATATATATATGATTGGATACTATTTTAACTTGTCAAATTAGAAAATATGAAAAAATACTTATATATTCAGCATTAGCAAGCATACAGAAAAACAGGCATCTCAAACTGCTTGCAAAAGTGGTACATTTTTGAGGAGTAATTTAGACTTACCAAATGTCTAAATTACGAGTAATAATTAACAGAAAATTCTACTGTGTATGGTTTCATTTTCCTTTCAGTACATGATGTGAGATGTGTCAAAGCTATACATTGTTCAATGAAGATTGATTAAAATTGTTTATCACCAAAAGCAACTAATAACAGCGATGACTTGGCCTAGCGAATTTTGGCACCTTCACTTAATGGGATACTCTTGGCCCATAAAATATTAATAAACAGTTGATTACAGATTGCAAACAAAATTAAAAGCATAGTCAAAAACAGTGTGGTCAATATAAATGCCTATTTATTAAAAATATATATGCATATATGCATAATGTTCATATCATGGTAGTAGGGTTATGGTTAATGTCATTGTCTTTCTTATCTATATGTAAACACTTCTCTAAAATAAAAACGTATTTTTCTTTTCATGGTAAAAAAAAAAAAGAAATTTTGTAGCAATAAAAAAGCTAAGAAATTCTTAACAGTATATGGTCTTTACCCATAGTATTATTTTAGTTAACTTGTATTATCCAACAAAATCCAAAGATAGAGAATGCCTTGGGTATCTTTAAAGACAGACATACAACCAAGAACATCGACCTGACAGGTCGTTATCTAAGTGGACCACCCCTTCAGTAAGTAACACTTTCTACTGGGTTTTACACATCTACTTATATATATCTGGTTCCATGCCCAAAGTTTTCTGTTCTCACAGAGTAGGGGCTCAGGAAATACATGCCTAATGTTAAGGATAAATGGTATGCCTACTCGATACCATCTATGAATCTTTTAGGCAATAAAGATGTTTGATTTGAGTAATTGATGTATCTGCATAAATCATTATGTCAAAAGATCATACTAATGTCCTAAAAATAATTCATATTTCATGTGGCATATTCTTTTTTTCAAGTTCTTGTCTCATTATAGGGAATCGAGTCTAATTTGCATTTACTTAGTATAGGAAACATGTTTTTCCTACAATCTTTTGGGCAATTATAACAATTCTTTACAGGAGTTGGAATGCAAGTATAATTATTTCATTTTAACGTGGCTAAAGGAAAAGTATATTTAAAGATTATACAATGAAAATGAATTTTTAATTTTTGAATGCAATTGTAACTGTGATATGAAAGTTATTTTATTATTAGTCAAAAATGTTGTGATCATTGGTAACATAATTTTATAGACCTTTTTATGACTATCTTCTTAAAAGTTTACCTTGTATAGTAAGTATGCTACCTAACCACTCTCTCTCTGTGTCATTTTAGATATGGTTTGTACATTTTCAGCACAAATTTTTCTTAAAGCCCATGTATTTCAAGCGATTGCATTTAATTTTTTTTTATTTTATTTTATTTTTTTTATTTTTTTTTTTTATTTTTTTTTTTTAGAAGTTTCTGGGTTTATTGAAAGCATTACACATTATATTCCAATGTAGTCACTATACATAAACACTACACTCAAAATGTTACTTTCTTCATTAAAAGAACAAAAAATGGACAGGGTGTTCTGAATGGCTCTGTTATACAAATTGGCTTTGACTCTACAACTTGCTGTATCCCTATCAGGAAGGCAGTGTTCACAATGGCTATCCCAAGAGAGTAGCCTGATTACACAGAACTGAGCAGCGCAACGGTACCCCTAAAAACAGAATTTACTTTCTGGTGATTTTGCCAGTAAAGGATTTTCACTCGTCACGCCATTTCATCATTGGTCAAACTCGTGCTGACGTGGAGAGTCAAAGCTGAATTCTCGCCTGCACACTGTTTCTTCTCAGTCCTTTCCTGTAGCCCTTTCGTGTTCTTTTCTCATACCTGAGACTACTTGTAGCCCAAATTGGAAAGCAGATGAGTCGGCCACTGCCTTCCCATCTTACTTTTCTTCTACTGTACTCCTTCCTATACTCGGACCACCCCCACCCCCCCAACATCCAAGGACTGATAACCTTTCCCCTTCTTCCTTTCCCTCAACCTCCATCAGAACCCCAATTAAGCAGGGACCTTCTCTCAGTTTGCTATCATAGAGGATAGAGGAAAGGTGTCAATATGCGATTCCAGGTGGCAAATATCTAATGACAACTTTATATGCAGTGGGGGTAGAGTCATACTACCAGGGTTTGAATCCTGGCTCTGCCATTTACTAGTCATGTAACCATGAAAAAGTTATGTAAATCTGTTAAGTCAAAATCTCTTCATCTGCAAAATGAGGTAGCTCATAGGACAGTCATACTTAAGTGAGATAATACTTGTACATGGAAAGCCACTGTAGATCTGTGCCTGAGACACAGTGCAGTTATGTACCATTTTAGAACATCATGTTACCATCATCATCTCATCATCATTTACTAGCCTCTCCCAGATCTATTTCAGTTTTAAATGATGACTGCTCAGAGAAATATCTTAGTTTAATATTCCATGAGAAAAAGGATTCTGGACAGGTGCAGTGGCTGGTTCAGGGGTACATGCATGGGTTTGTCATACAGGTAAAACTCACGTCACGGGGATTTGTTATACAGATTATTTCATCACCCAAGTAATAACCCTGGTACTCAAGTTATTTTTTCTGGTTATCTTCCTCCTCCCACCCTCCACACTCAAATAGGTCACAGTGTCTCTTGTTCCCCTCTTTGTGTCTAAGAGTTCTTTTCATTTAGCTCCCACTGCATTATAGTTCGCTAAATATGATGGCCTTCAGTTCCATCCATATTTCCACAAAAGACATGATCTCGTTCTTTTCTAGTTAATTTTAAAAAATCATCCAGCGAAAATACTTTTGAATAAAATCAAAATTAAAGTGATTTAATTTACTTACACACCAGAAATTACTGATATATATGAAAATGCAAATAATAGGTCCTTAACTCAAGGACAATCTAAAATAAGGGCATTGTTTTGTGTGTTTAGAGGGATAATTACGTTTTATATTCAGTCCTATGGCAATACTGCCAGAATACTACTTGACAACAAGCATCAAAACAGCTAAAAGAAAATAACTACATATTTGCACTTGTTGTCTTGGCAAAAAAAAAAAAAAAAAAATGACTACAGTTAAATTTCAGCTGTTTGCACCACTTGCTTTTTATTGCAGTAAAACTGTTTCTAATGACTGGTATTTAACCATTATTTTAGATTTAAAAATCTTGATCTGTTAGAAATTATGCTGGGAGAATGTTATGGCTTCTAAACTGGCCTATAAAATATTGGCTTATCTTCTTATGAGAGAAGGCAATAATTCTGGTATTTACTGTCTAAGGGACTAAAGCTTTGAAAATTATTATTGTTACGAAAAAAATTGTAATATTTTTCTCTTTACTGACGCTTTTATCCACATTCATATCCAGCACTAGATATAGAAGGATACACAGAGTTAATGTCACATGGACATAGTCTGCATTATTTGTATGGCTTTTAGTTTGTCACGATGTCAAGTCTGCACAAATGTATAATACAAATAGGAACGTAGGTGCATGAGCAGCAGTGGGGACCATAACTCATTTCCAACTGAAAGATAATGATCAGTGTTATTTTTTTTTTTTTTAATGTGGGTACTTCTACTCTTCAAGATAGTGCATATTCAAACAAATAGTTTCTCAACCACCTGTAAGCCAAGTCCTAATATTTTAAGCAAATCCACAACATTTTAAAATACCCATCACCTCCAGATAATCATGAGATTGGTTAATCATGAGATTGGTATGTGTGTTTTTGTTTTGATCCAACAGAAAGACAAAGGTAATTTTGATTAGACAGAGAAGAAATCACTTATGCAAAAATGATTGAGAAAAAAACATCGTGTATTGTACAATAAATGAAGCAAGCCAAAGGGTGCCTTGAAAGGATGTTTTTTAGAATGACTCAGGGTAGAGTTTTCCCTCAAAACTATTTTACAATTATAATAGTTCCCCTAGGACACACAAATTTGTTTTTTTTTTTTTTTTTTTTGAGACAGAGTCTTGCTCTGTCACCCAGGCTGGAATGCAGTGGCACCATCTTAGCTTACTGCAAACCCCGCTTTCCGGGTTGTAGCTATTCTCCTGACTCAGCCTCCTGAGTAACTGGAATTACAGGCATGCACCACTACGTCTGAGTATAATTTTTTGCATTTTATTTTTAATAGAGATGGGGTTTCACCAAGTTGACCAGGCTGGTCTGGAACTCCTGACATCAAGTGGTCCACCTGCCTCAGTCTCCCAAAGTGCTGGGATTACATGTGTAAATCACTGCACCCAGCCCAAAAATTTTATTTTATGTTCTTTAATGGAAGGACCTTAGAGCAATTTTCCTTTCTTCTGAAACTTTTTTAAATTAGTTATTAGATTTAGAGAAAAATGAATCTTCTCTGATCAAAATTGGAATTAGGTGAGAAAGCCACCCTCTCTCTTTTAGCAATACCTTCCCCACTTCTTGCTTTGAAAGCCCCTAACAATGAGATTCTAGAATCATCCAGGAATTATACCAAAAATACAAATTCCCAACTCTATTTCATGATTTTTTTTTCTTTTTAGAGATAAAGTGTCATTCTGTCACCCAGGCTGGAGTGCAACGGCAATGATCGTAGTGTACTACAACCTCAATTTCCTGGGCTCAAGTGATCCAACCACTTTTCCCCATTCAATGGGATTATAGGTGCAAGTGACTGCACCTGGCCTCATTCCCAGAGATTTTAATCCAAGATTTTACAATCTGCATTTAAAAATGTATAAGCAAATTTATATATAAATTTTCATTGGTCCTTAATCACCATTTTGAGAATTTCCGCCAAGGGTTCTATGAGCATAGTTAGAAACCAATGACCTAGAATACACGTAGATATTCTACTAGACATCATGTCACATGAATGAAGTATGAGGAACTTTATTTTGCTTGAGGGGATAATTTTATAGTCCAAAAAAATCTTAATATTAAACATCATTTAACCAACAGATTGGCATTTAGTAAAATAAAATGTATTTGAGGACAAAGAACTTAAAACTTTGCTCTCTAGCTTCCAGCAATAAAAATGAATAAATTGGATCAAATAAAGGCTTTTCTTATGAGACAAAAATGATCATAAAATTTACAGTGCTTGGCTATGAGCCAGTTTACATACTACAGAAACACTGCCTGGGCTAAGAGACTTGATTAAATAAACTAATTGTGTAGGTCAGAGTACAGGATTCTGAGATAATATAAAAATTACAAACTGAGAGGAACCATTACATGAGACCTGCAAATATACAACAATTTAAGCATATTTAAATGTGAACGATAAGGCTCAGATTCTAGATGGTCCAAGTATCTTGATTCAATGATAAACAAATAATAATTTTTTTAAAAATTTCTCAGTTGAGTAGGACTCATGATTTTGCCAACTGCCTTAGTAGTTGTTGGAGCACGAATGGGTACAAACTGATTTTATTTAACACTAGATTATAGTTCTTTTCTCAAAATACTAGGAAAAATACTTTTCTACTATTCTCCTTCCCTACATAATTTAAAGGAAATGGAAATCTTATTCAACACCAATCACAAAAAAAAAACCAAAAAAACAAAAAACCATAAATTGC
Source organism: Papio anubis (assembly GCF_008728515.1). NCBI lineage: Eukaryota > Metazoa > Chordata > Mammalia > Primates > Cercopithecidae > Papio > Papio anubis. The sequence continues at coordinate 106,770,982 of NC_044986.1, forward strand.
AACTGATGATATTGCATTATAGTTGAGAGCAGTATTTCCATATACCTTGATTATAACCCTAGAAAAATCACACCAGGTAACCTCAGTTGAGCCCTGCTGATCAGGACAAAGGCAGAATCCACCCCCCGAACTCTGTGCTGAAAATGCCTCCGTCTACAAGAAGAGATGCCTTTTTCTAATTCATGTAAAAATTAATAAATTCGCTGCATGGAATTGTGTTACTCTCCCACAAACATAAAAAATAAAGATGCAATCTTAACTTCATATCACAGAGTTCACTTCAGATATGCCAAGGATAGTCCATTAAATTATGGATGCAAAAAAAAAAAAAAAAAGTAGAATATCAGGTAGTTGTGTCATTTCATGATAAAAATGTGCATTTTAAGACCTTGCCTAAGACTCAACTACACAATGAAAACTTCCCTACATATTCCTACCCTACGCGGCTTTTCTAGACTTTTTCATTGTTTCATTAAATGCATAATGTGAGAAAATATTTTGAAATATATTATTGTGTTTTTTTCCTCTTATACTTGCTTATAAATAATCCTTATTTTACTGAGCCAGAAGCAATCTTTTTCTCCAAGAGAGCTGGGATCAGAGAAAGAGACAAGAAAGAATTGACAGAAAGCCTTTCAATTTTTAAAACTAATCTTGAGAACTATTTCCAAAACAACATCCTTAAAAACCTGGCTTTAAATTTCTACAGCAAGATGCCCGAGAGAGAAAAGCCATTTTAAAATTAGAAAAGTTTTCTTTCAAACACAAAAAACAAAATTTGGAAAACTGAGCTTAGAATCTTACTATAAGCTATAGAGTAGGCTATCTGATGCACAAGAACTATTTTTTAAGAAAAGAAAAAATATCAAGCCTTCCTTGGCTGAGGAACGAGCCTAGAGAGAAAAGAAGAAAAGGAGAGGGGATGTAAGGTTAGGTGCCGTTTCCTTCTCCACAATTTATTGTCATGTAGAGCACATATGTTAAATATTATCGGACTATTAAGCATTCCTACTTAAAATTTAATTTTGTATTCTGTAGCCTATAATTACAAAATACAAATATGTTGATGCTAATTAGAAACTAATTCATTCAACAAATAATTATTGAGACCTATTATGCACCAGACACCTGAAAATAATGCAACAAATTGGGAAATCAGAGTTCCCGGGATTCCTCAGGAAATTTTCAGTCTATTGAAAGTGGTAGGGTGAGAGGAAATACAAATTACTGCCTTATAATACTTTGACACATTGCTACTTCTACCTTTACTACTTACACGTGAAATTCTAGTCCACCTTTTCTTAATGTACTTACAGATTATTCATAAGATGTCATTTATTGATATAAGCCACAAAAACCTTCTGTAAGTGCCCTTTGCTTTTTTTGTGTGTGTGAGTCAGAAGCAGCCCAAGGAAAAAAAAATAAAGAAAAACATTTTTTAATAAAAAAATTAAAAATTAAAAAATATTGAATAAAAAAACAGAGCCATCTTAATAGAACAAAAGCAGTGACAAAAGAGAGCTTCAAAAGCAGGGAGAGGGGAAATCAGCCTAAAGAAAATAATTAGATGCTGAAGATGCTGTGAATCTCTTGGGTGTAAGGCCCACCTGCAGAAGGAGGTCCCAGACAGAGCAGCAGAGACACCACTGGTTTTCTTTGAAGCAGCAGCTACAGAGTTTGGGGGTTGTGAAGTTTTAACTGTGGAGAGGGATGTAAAGGGCATAAAGATTTTGAAAAGATTATTTATATAAGAGCATCTGCAATAACATTTCCCCGGATTTATCAGAATGAGAGGAGGAAGGAGGGGATCTCGCAGGACTTGGGCACACAATAGAATTGTGGACTACAAAACGGGAAATATACTAGTTACCGAACCTCAGAAAAAGAGAAGATACCAAAATAAATGATAACAAGGAACAAAATGAGGTCACAAAATCCCTACTTAAAATAATTATTACCACGTAAATGTGAGGAGCAAATGAACAAGGAAAAATGTAAAGAAAAGGTAAAGAAAATGACACGTGAAAAAGAAGCCAGAGAAGGATGAATACTTGTGCTGGGAAGGGTAGTGGAAGCTGGTAGAGGGAGGTAGGTATGATTAATGGGTACAAAAAACAGAAAGAATGAATAGGACCTATCTGATAGCACAACAGGGTTATTATTATCAATAATAATGGTACACTTTAAAATAAAGAGAGTAACTGGACTGTTTGTAACTCAAAGGATAGATGCTTGAGGGTATGGGTACCCCATTCATGATGTGATTATTATACATTGCTTGCCTGTATCAAAACACCTTATGCAGTCCATAAATATATACACCTATCATGTACCCACAAAAATTAAAACTAGAGGTTTCAGTGAGCTGAGATTGAGCCACTGCACTCCAGCCTGTGTGGCAGAGTAAGACTCTTCCAAAAAAAAAATTAATAATGAAAACTAAAAAACAGAAGACGAGTACGTGAAAAATAGATACTTGAAAAAATCCATTAAATTACTTTGTATGTCACGTTGCTTAATTTTTTTAAATTCATAAATTCATCTGAGTCGGTAGCAATACATTCTTTCTCCCTGCTTGTTATACAGCAAGGAATATCCTTCTTCCAAGGTAAAATTAATACTTCCACCTACATGTTAGATTCTGCTCCCTATAAACAAGTCCTAATAAAAAACAGGCTGAACAACTATATAACTGCATATAGTCACGTGTCAATTAATGACGGGAATAAGTTGAGAAATGCATTGCTAGGCGATTTGTCTTCACCTCAACATCATACAGTATAGTTACACAAAACCAAATAGTATAGTTTTTAAATTTATATATGTAATTTTTATATGAAAAATCAAATATCCCAGCACCATTACTAAATATCAATCATTTTCCCTACTTGGTTCGGCAGAATGCAAATTGATATTGCAACTGATATTGAGGAAAAGCACATTAAGTTCAGAAAACATCTATGGAAAATAAAAGGTAAGGAAACTATTAATTTTCACATAAAATACAAACAAAAGAAGTAATCACCATGCAATATCTAGCTCAGAAATTTCAAAAGAGTTAGAATACTGCTAAGCTAAAAATTTAAACAGAACTGTGTATTAATACACAGTCGGAATGATGGGAGGGAGAGAAATAGGATTTGGGGAAAGGAATAGAGGTTCCATTCCTCATAATAGGATGTCAATAGAGGAAGCCAAAATTTTTGAATCAAGAAATGACTATATATTCTTTTATAAATATGGACTAGCACCTATAACCAGTCCCTAATAAAAGTGAGAAAGTATAGAGGAATGATCTTGGACATAATAGGGTATCTCCAGGGAATTGGATTGACTTTACTGAAGGAATGTCAGCTGTTTGTCATTATAAGACTGTCAATTCTCTTTGACACTTTTAGACTAGACGCATGCAGTCACTGTGATAAAAATGTGTTACATGTGATACATAAAGATGACAGTGGTAAACAGAAAAAGTTGGTACGTAAAATACAAACATGCTTACAACACTAGAAAATATTCACGCATTTCACAAAAGTGAAAAAAGTTCAAAATGGACAAAAGCCTTAATAGTCAATACAATAAAGAAGAAATATACATTTGCTGTGTAGTTTGCTCTTCTTATCCCACCCCAGCCATGCTGGTCTTCTTGCATGGACCTTTCCCTCTGGGTTCCATTCAGAGAGAAATGCTCCATCACTAACAAACCCTTTCCTTGTTTCCATTCTGCTGTGTAGCAGTTAACAGCATCTGCAACGCTTTCTATTTATTGACTTACTGGCTGTCTCCCTAATGAGAGCCAAAGACCATCTGTTTCAGTCACTCCTTTATTTCTAGTGCCTACAGCAGCATTCTCACACACTAGGTATTCTATTTCTTCTTTGAAGCAACTTTACAATATTGAGACAATATGAAAATAACTGGGAAATCCACTAGTTGAGAACAGATTAGTAAACTGTTGAAAGTCATTACAGTGAAATACAAATAATGATGAATATTTAATGGCATGACTTACTGAAAAGTAGAAAAATATTTTCATCTATGTTGAAAATCCGCACATTTACCTGTGTTCATACATGTATAACAAATACGCATCAGAGAAAAAGTAGAAAGAGAGAAAGGGGAAGGTGGGGAGGGGGGAAAGGAGGCTGAAGAAGAGGAAATGGGAGGAGGAGGTGGTGGAGGAGATGGAAAAGGGGAGAAGGAGAAAAGAGATTTGGGGAGGAAAGAAATTCATAGATCATTTATAAAACAACAATATTAACAGGGCTTTTCAAAGAGTGATAATATTAAATTATTTTGTTCACTTATTCATGCTCTTCTCGGGTTTCTATGAGATTCACGAGAGCATTCGTTGCTTTTATAATTGATATTTTTTTTTTCCATTTTATATGAAAGAAAACACACAGCCTTCTTTTCAACTTAACATTCATCTTTACAATCACATTGGCCTAGGATAAGGTGGTGGGGGCAGAAATTTCGGAGACACTTAATAAATATTTCCCAAGAGACATGTTCAAAGTACACGGTCACTTACTGTGTATGATCCACCGATGGCCTGTGGTTTTCTTCCCCATGATGAATGCTAATCCCGTTCCCAAGCCCCCATCTGAATGTGTTTGAATCTTGAAGTAAATGTACTGGGATAGGTTGATACCATTTACACAGGCTTCTTTTCTCAAAGCTGCAAACTTCCATAACTTGGACAGGGTAGAACAAAGAAAAGGTGAGCTAATAAGTGGCAATTTCAATCCGTACAATCTTAATCAGCACTTTCTTACTCTTGTTTTTAATTATAATGTAACTTTCAAACATTATTAAAATAACTAGGCAAGTGGTTTGTAAAATCACTGGAAGAGTTTCAAAGAAATCTAGGTTTTTTCTAGTCAAATATTTATGGGAATAAAATATAGAAAAAATACATATACTAATGATCCGGTTTCATGAGGAGGTGAGATTTTAATTAGCTTCTACAGCAGCAATTTAAGCAGTTCCATTAACCAATTTCATTCCTTGCCTGATCTCCAACTTCTGACAAGTCTGTTCTCCTTTTCTCAGCCTCTGAAGGGGTTATCGCAAATTCCCAACTACAGTTTAAGCAACGAGATTTCCAATAACTTTCATATTGGACCTGTTTCCTAGAAAGTTTTATAGATTCTTGTAATAATTTTATTCTAATATCACAGGAAATTACAGGTCCACTGATTTTTTTAAAAAATGTACAGGTTATACGTAAAATTGTTATCTGAATTCTCTCTGAATGTGTTCATATGTCTAAAATCTTCCGCTGCTGAATAAAAAAGAAAGATTCAATTCAATGAAGTTCTTGTGTATACTATAGAAAACCTGGTGTGCACTCTAGCTTTTAAATGACATTAACAGGGCCAGCATACCACTATGACCATTTAGAAATTTGGGTATATGAGTTAATGTAAAATCTGAAAAGGAAACATTTATAAAAGTGTTTTTAATCATGACATTCAGGTGTATTAAGTTAATCTCTGACATTAATTGTTTATCTTGTGAAGGGATTTAGGATCCAATATATCTCTGTTCTTCATATCATTTAAAAGATATAATTTGTAGGCTTTTAAAAGAACCGTTAGAAAATATAACGTGTCAAGCAAGATGAATAGGTTCTAGGGATCTGCTGTACAACATTGTAGTAGAGTCAACCATAATGTATTTTGTTAAGAGGGCAGATCTCTTGTTATGTTTTTTTGTTTTGTTTTGTTTTGTTTTTTGAGACATGGTCTCACTCTGTCACCCAGACCAGAGTTTAGTGGCATGATCTCGGCTCCCCCTCCTAGGCTCAAGCAATTCTCCTACCTGATCTTCTTAAGTAGCTAGGATTACAGGCACACACCACCACACCCAGCTAATTTGTGTATTCTTTTTGTAGAGATGGGGTTTTGCCATGTTGGCCAGGCTGGTCTCGAACTCCTGGGCTCAACTGATCTGCCCACCTTGGTCTCCCAAAGAGCTGTGATTACAGGCATGAGCCATTGCACCTGGCCATGTTATGTGTTTTTATCACAATTTTCAAAATCAATTTGAAAACTTGCACAGTTTATAAGCAGATTTGTCATAATATTTTATCTTACAAAAGGGTGGAAGAGACAAAATCTCAGTTTATCCATAAATAAAATGGTAATAATTCATTTATAGTTGTTCAAAATTATAAAAACTCTTTGATTAGAAATAACTTAATAGTAGGCATTCATTTAGACATTTAAAGGATTTATCAAAACTTCCCCTCTAATCATAAATGACATTACTAAAATGGCAAAGTTGAACTTACAGGAAATTCAGTATTCCCTAAAGATACTCATTATGTGTAATTTATTAGGTTTTGTATAAACTCTTACAAACACTACAACTTATATAAGATCATAAGGGGATTTGAATGCCTTCCCATGGGGAAGTCTGACCACCACCACACTTTCCATTGTATTATTTTCCATCTGTGGTGCATGACATAAATCCCTGGGTAGCTTGAGTTAATTACTGTCTCATCTTCTGCACAAAGTGAGTCGGCTTTGCTTTTATAATTTTTTGGTCTAGATTAGATCGTTAATTGGTGGTGTATTTGTACATTAAGGAACATTTTTTTTTTCTGGGTTAGAAGAATAAATATGAACCTCATTGGATTTTTTAAGTCCTAGAATTTCTTCACAAGGTTGCCATAAAATAAGGGTTTCACTACTCTCTCTGTGTTATCTGTCTGTTCTGAGCCCTTAATATTATCAAGACACTTGAGAAATATGATGGTAGAGTCAATTCGCAGGCTACTCCATGAAGAACAGGGAAGGGAAAGATATTACAAAGTGTTTACTCCTTCTGATCTTATGCTTTGCTCATTCAGACACAGATTGATCTTTCCCCTCTAAGACTGTATCTTTGGCTTACAAATCCACTTTTAAATTAAATAGTTTGTCTTTGATCCATTTAGGAAAAGCCACTGAATTGGCAGGTAAAAACTAGGACACAGGGAACAAAGGTCCCATTTGCATTAAGATAGGTTTTCTCATTAATTCTGCATATTTTAATAGTACTAATGTTATATGTGCATTTTGGCAATGGCAAAATTTGAATGAATTAATCTGACAGTGCTATAAAGCTACCTCCCTAAACATTCCCTATTTTATAGTGTGAGGAGTACAGATCAAAGGGAATGGATGGAAAGAGCTACTAAATGCTACTCCCAGAGTCAAGTAAAGTTTGTGAAAATGAGTTTTCAATCCAAAACATTAATCTAAAGACACGTATCTCTTACTGGGCCTGATAGAAAATGCATTCTGATTCTTCCATTATAATTTTCTGTATGAGTAACTGTTACATTTAGAAGTTGCACTAACTCATGTTGAAAATATCTAACTATGATACTAGGCTGTGCTATTTAGATATTACACTTGTATTTTCTTATCTATTTTGTAGCAATAAACAAATTTTAAGAATCCACCTACCACAGGATGCTTCATCTGATTTGTCAGGGCAGTCATATTTAAAATCACATTTCTGCATTTTTTCGATGCAGTGACCATCAGACCTGCAGACAAATTCATTGTCTGTGCAGTTGTGTGGAGGTAATGTTACAGGAACTGAGATTTCGGGTGGAGTTGGGAAGTCTGCTGGCAAATTACCTTGATAAGAAAAAATATACAGGCATCATTTAGCAGGTTTTCTACTTCTTTAAAGATTTTACACAATGAAGCTTTCTAAATATGCCTTACAATTAATATCATAGAGAACTGTGGGTAGTATTGATTACTCTGCTAAAATAAAATTGAGGTTCTTGATTTAGTAACGGTAAATAACTAAATAACTTTGATCATGAAAAATGATTAAGGTACAGATGGAACTTACTGAAAAGTTATTCAGAGCTCAACAAATACATGGGAGGCCCAAGGCCAGGGCTTAGAGAATCAGCAGAAACCAAGGGAGTTTCAGATTCTGGAATTAAGAACCAGAGTAAAGATCTAAATAACTTTCTAATCTACTAGGTAAATAACCTTTGTTCTTCCACTGTTACAATAAATCTAACGTCTTCTCATCTTTGTTTAACGTATTTTCACATATTCAGAATGCAAGGCTTCAGGAAAGAGTCAAACCAGAAATCTTCACCTAGAAGTTTTGTACAAGATTACAATTTCTGAAATTACTGAGGATAGAAGACATTTATAGATGTTGACTATTAGTTATTCAATAAACGTATATTGATAACATGTCTGTGCCATACACATGGTAGATGCAGGGAATCCAAGCTGTGGAGAAAAAGTTAAATATTAAATCTGAACTCAATTGAACATGGACACAAAGAATGATTACCAAGTCTCAGAACGGGTTGTGTGAGCCCCTTGAGGCTTTCATCCAGCGTCGTTTCGAAGAAATCTCTATGTCAATCTATTCCTATGTGTTAGTTATTGAAAAACAACAGACAATAGCAAAAACAAGTCGACCTTTTTGTGTTCCTTAGGCCCCATCAGGAAGGACCCTTGTGACTGAAGCTCATGCCAAACAGCTCATTACAAAAAGAGCTAGGGTCCCAGACTGCGCCGAAGCTTCATGAGACCTCTCCTTGTCTGTGCATGGATGAGTGGCCAACTCTGGAGCCCAGGCTGTTGCTTCCCAGTTTGGTGGTGAATCCTCCAGAGTGTATATGTATGTATGTATATGTGTGTGTGTGTATATATATATAATTTTGTTCACTTATTCATGCTCTTCTCTGGTTTCCATGAGATTCACAAGAGTATTCATTGACTTTTAATTGATATTTTTAATTGATACATATATTTTTCCCTTCTCCCCTTCCAATTACAATTTGCTTATTATATCCTTTGCTTATTATATCTGCATTACCATTTATGTGGGATAAAGTTTGTTTACCCTTAAAGGTACTGTGTGTGTGCCTTTTCTTCTCCCCTCACACATTTCCTGCACAGAACACAAGTCAAATATGCCATCTCTGCCATTATATAGTTAACAGTCTAGTAGACAAGGCAGTCAGATATATCTTTCATTACAGGCATTTGGGATAAATTTATGGTAGAGATATAACTCCAGGGAAGCAAGAATGGCATCTTTCACCCCTGCATCCATAGTAAAATTCACAGACCATGGTACATGGTAGGTATGCTAACATGGACAATTGAATAGATGGATGGATGGATGGATGGATGGATGGATGGATGGATGGATGGACGGACCAATGAAAACCAGAGTGAATGAATGAACAAAATAACAAATGGAAGATTTCACAGTATATTGAAAGCAAACAGAAGAAAACCATATATCAAATGGGAGTCAAATAAGATGCCTTGGCAAGCTGATGCTTAAACTGACTTTCAAAGGTTGATGAGCTCATCTTGCTAGGTGAAAAATAATACAAGGTTTTTATGGGCAATGAGAAAAAACTTGTGTGAATGCATGGAAATACATTAAACTGTTTTGTTTTATTTTAAATACTGTGAGAGTTTAATATGATAATATCTTGTGATATGATAAGCATGTATCTGATTGACTCATTAGATATGGAATGGGAGAGTAGACAGTTACCATAAAGGGCCAGGTGAAATCAACTTAGGAGTCTGAAATAAACATACAAAAATGTGGAGAAATAACAAGATATAAAATGTCTACTTCAAGATACACTTTTTGGCATCAGTGTGAAGCATGAATTGTGGGTTGCTCTAACATTGGGAAAAAAAATAGTTGTAATAGTTAACCTTTTCTTTTATCCAGGCAACTAATAAACTAAAGCAGAGATGGTTTAAAGAAAAGAGCAAAAATCTGAGCAATATTAAACGTCCAGTATCTGGAGGGCTGGGGATTTACATACTGTTGGGAATTCAGGGAAAATCCAGTAACTAGTACTTTATTTCTTAGTTCAAGTGTGGAAGCAATTAAGAACTAAGATTGAAGATAGAACAAAATATCAACTTTTTATTGATATAGCTAATCCTGAAGAAAATTGCCTATTTCTGTAGATAAGTGGTCCTCTAAAATGCAAAACGCAGAAATAAGACCCAGAACTATGCCTTACAGGCTACCCTGGGTGAAACTATAGCAAGGAAGAGGTGACCAGATTTCATATTTCCTTAGCTAGTAAACACTAAAAAGAAAAGAGGAGGTGAGGGACCAGGCAGGCATACTCAGGTTCTTCCTGAAAACCCACCAATCCATTGTTGCTCTTCCTTCCTCTGGGAAGGAATGAATAAGAGGATGAAGAGAGACCAGGAATGTTAGGCTACCAGATAGAGCTCAGTGTACATGAGAGACTAAGACCAAGGAAATAGTATTCTGATCCCATAGGGGTGAGTTTGAAATGATTAATGGATTGTTAAGTAAATCAACATTCTATTCCCCAGATCAGATATATAAAATACAGAAGAGAAGGAGTCAGTTTTTAGGAATAAGAAATATTTTCTCACCACATGTGGTGGCTCACATCTGTAATCCCAGCACTTTGGGATGCCACGGCAGGTGGATCACTTGAGCTCAGGATTTTGAGACTAGCATAGGCAACGTAGTGAAACCTCATCGCTACATAAATGAAAACTACAAAAATCAGCTGGACATGGTGGCCCACACCTGTAGTTCCAACTATGTGGGAGGCTGAGGTGGGAAAATCACTTGAGTTGGGGAGGTTGAGGCTGCAGTGAGCCAAGATCACACTACTGCACTCTGGTCTGGGTGACAGAGTAAGATCCCGCCTCCCCACCCCCATGCCAAACTAAAAATTAAAAGTTAAAAAAAAAGTAAAATAAATGTAAAAATAAATATTTTCTATCCTAGAATCCTAAATATTTTCTATCCTAGCCAATGACAACACAAAAAAAGCAGATCCTAACAGGTTGGAAAATTTATCCCACATCCAGTTTGATATACTCACGTCTAAGTCATTGAACAAAAATAAGAACCCAATTAGAGGTGAAAGTTATTACGTTCCACAGAAATCTGATGCATCCAACATTATAAAATTTGAAAAAAAAATTTAAAAGAGAATCATTTTATCATTTTTGAATACTGATGATTTTTATTTTTTTTTTTTATTATTATACTTTAAGTTCTAGGGTACATGTGCACAATGTGTAGGTTTGTTACATATGTATACATGTGCCATGTTGGTATGCTGCACCCATTAACTCGTCATTTACATTAGGTATATCTCCTCTGCTGATGATTTGGAAGATGTTGAAGGACAGAGCTTGAATCAGAGAAAGAAAACTTCACTAACCTTGTTGGAAAAATATTTTCAAATAAATCTAAAATGAGATTATAAAAATTACTTCTGAGGGAATTTGCTGAGAACTGCAAAACATTCAATGGCCAGGCTGATGGATATTTTATATGTCTCAGTGGAATATACTGAACAAATTTCTTTGAAAATCATCCTTTCAAAATGTTCAAATACAAGGTCTTAAAAATAATCTTCTAATTTGATTGCTAAATTTGTTGTGACATTTCAGAGCATAATTCACTTACATAATTTTACTGAAAATATATATAACTAAAATGCATTAGAAGATGCATGTAAACGTTTTATTTGTATGTCCTATATCAAAAATGTCATCTGGAAAGTGACGTATTTTGTCGAAGTTTCAATGAGTGTTTGCCTTTAACTGAAGCAGGATGTCATGTTCTTTCACTTTAGCACATGTTCATCCAAGCTGGTTTGTTCCATATTTAGATAATAAGGTTTTAGTTGAAGACAAAGATTGTAATTCCACAGAGATGACTGTCATTTGCACTGAGAAATGCGTTCTATGCTCTAATTTAGGCAGCCATTTTGACATGTGTTAATTTCAAGAGAGAATGGGTAAATTTGTGTTCCAAGCTCAGGGTAAATACACATTACTAGACCAATAAAAGTCTTAAAAAACAGTGGATCACACATGTTTTGCTATTCTTCAACATAGAGATTTACAATTAATCATCTTGCCTTAATACACAGAAACGTCAATAAACAGCTAAACAGAAACACATATATGATGTTCTTCACTGACTGTACTACTTTAAACTTGCTCGATAATGCACTTCTAGTCACAAATACCTAGGATTTACTGATTTTTGATTTTATTTATTTATTATTTTTATTTATTTATTTATTTATTTTTGGGACAGAGTCTCGCTCTGTCACCCAGGCTGGAGTGCAGTGGCAGATCTCAGCTGACTGCAACCTCCGCCTCCTAGGTTCAAGCGATTCTCCTGCCCCAGCCTCCCAAGCAGCTGGGCCTACAGGTGCCCACCACAAGGCCTGGCTAATTTTTTTGTACTTTTAGTAGAGACTGGGTTTCACCGTGTTAGCCAGGATGGTCTCGATCTCCTGATCTCGTGATCCGTCCGCCTCGGCCTCCCAAAGTACTGAGATTACAGGCGTGAGCCATCGCTCCTGGCCGATTTCTGATTTTATTACTCTTCCTTCAAGAGAAGAGCATTTCAGGGTAGGATAGAAGCCCAGTGAATTCAGCGTCAATAACTTTGCATTTGAGACAAAGAAGACATCAACTGAACTGCTTCATATTCAATTACATCTTCTTTTCTTTAAAAAATACCTTTATGAATAATTTTAAACATTCATAAAAATTAAGAAAATTATATAATAGATACATGACTCCACTAAATAAATTGTTATTGCAGCATTGCTTCAGATCTTTATACTAACAAAAAGAGGAAGAAAGAATAGAAAGAAAGAAAACGTTTCTATAAAGCTCAGACCTCATTCTTCCTCTTTCCACTCCTTCACTAATGCCTTCAGAGGGACTCTTATCCAAATACTAGTTTGTACCAATTTGTATTTTCTCATGTTTGTTTTCTAATTGTTTTTATTGTGGTAAATAGAGTTAAGGCTATTCACATTGTTGTACAACAGATCTTTAGAGCTTTTTTTTAATCTCAAAAAATGGAAACTCTATATCCATTAAACACTTGTTCTCCTTCCTTCCTCCTGCCAGCTCTCGGTAAACACTTTTCTACATTTGTTTCTATGATATTGACTACCTTAGATACTTCATATAAGTTGAGTCTTACAATGGTTGTACTTTTGTGATTGGCTTATTTAGCTTAGCATGATGTCCTTGAGGTTAATCTATCGTCCTAGTCAGTTCAGGCTGCCATAACACATTATCACACAGTGAGTGTCTTAAACAGCCATTTATTTACCTTAGTTCTGAAGGCTGGGAAGTGCATGCTCAAGGTGCCCGCAGATGTGATGTCTGCTGAGGGCCCACTTCCTGGTAGGCAGCTGGCCATTTTCTTCTTGTATCCTCACATGGCAGAGAATAGGGAGAGAAAAAGCAAGCTCTCTCCTGTCTTTTTATAAAGGCATTGATTCCACCCATGAAAGCTTTACTCTCCTGACCTAATTATCCCACATACAAACACCATCACGTTGGGGGCTGGAATTTCAACATATAAATTTTGGGAAAATACATTCAGTCCACAGCATCTGTGTGGTAGCATGTGATGGGATTTCCTTCCCCCTTAAGACTGCATAATATTCCATTGTATGTATATACCACATTTTCTTTATCCAATCATCTGTTAATAGACATTTGGGTTCTTCTACTTCTCAGCTATTGTAAATAATGTAGCAACAAACAAGGGGAGGCAAAAATCCCAATATTCTGCTTGAAATTATTTTGGATATGTATCTGAAAGTAGGATTGCTACATCACAGGATAATCTTATTTTTAATTTTTTGAGGAATTGTCATACTGCTTTCCATAATGGCTAAACCACTTTACAGTCCCACCGAGAATGCATAAGAATTTTGATTTCTCTATATTCTCATGAATGTCATTTTTTATTATTTGGATAGTGGCCATCCTAATGGGTATGAGGTGATGTCTTATCGTAGTTTTGATTTCCATTTTCCTTAAATGGTCATGTTGAGCATCTTTTCACATGCTTGTTGGACACTGGTGTATCTTTTTGTTCTCAGCAACCCCAAATCTGACACTCTATTCCTGTCAGCACTCAGATCAGCAATTATAGTATCATGTAGACTAGTTTCACTGCTCTAAAAATCCTCCGTCTATTCATCCTACCCTCTCCCCTAAACAATGGCAAACACTAACGTTTTTACTATCTCTATAGTTTTGCTTTTTTCCAGAACGTCATATTGTCAGAATCATAGAGTATGTAGCCTTTTCATATTGGCTTATTTTGTTGAGTAATAGGAAGGTAAATTTCGTTCATACCTCAGCTTGATAGCTCATTTAGCACTGAGTAATATTCCATTCTCTGGATGTGATCCAGTTTATTACTTATTTATCTACTGAAGGTATCTTGGTTGCTTCCAAGTTTTAGCAATTAATTCTGAATAAAGCTGCTATAAACACCTATTTATATCGAGGTTTTTGTGTGAATATACTCATTTGCGTAAATACTAAAGCACCTGATTGCTGGATGATAAGGTAAGGCTATGTTTAATTCTAGAAGAAAATATCAAACCTTTTTCAAAGTGGCTATATAATTTGGTATTTCTACTAGCAATGAATGTGAATTCCTGTTGCTCCACATCCTTGCATTTGACATTTTAATTTGTATTTTCCTAATTATTGAAATTATGAAAATTATTGAGATTGTAAAAGTTATATAATTTTTACATTAAGAAATATTTTTAGTGGGAATGTAAATTAGTTCAACCATTGTGGAAGACAGATTACTCAGGGATCTGGAACCAGAAATACCATTTGACCCAGTAATCCCATTACTGGGTATATACCCAAAGGATTATAGATAATTCTACTATAAAGATACATGCACACATATGTTTATTGCAGCACTATTTACAATAGCAAAGACTTGGAACCAACCGAAATGTCCATGAATGAAAGACTGGATAAAGAAAATGTGGCACTTATATACCATGGAATACTATGCAGCCATAAAAAAAGAATGAGTTCATGTCCTTTGCAGGGACATGGATGAAGCTGGAAACCATCATTCTCAGCAAACTAACACAAGAACAGAAAACCAAACACCGCATGTTCTCACTCACAGTGGGAGTTGAACAATAAGAACACATGGACACAGGGAGGGGAACATTACACACCGGAGCCTGTGGTGGGTGGAGGGCAAGGGGAGGGATAGCATTAGGACAAATACCTAATACATGCAGGGCTTAAAACCTAGATGACAGGTTGGTGGGTGCAGCAAACCACCATGGCACATGTATACCTATGTAACAAACCTGCACGTTCTGCACATGTATCCCAGAACTTAAAATACAATAAAATAAATAAAAGATAAAATTTAAAAAGAAATAATTTTAAATACATATTTTTTAAGGGCCACTTTGGTATTTTGCATGAGTTAATGTACCCAGTCAAACATTTTTAAATTCTAATAATAGCGACATAATATAGTAAACATCAGGCAGGTCCTTTTTAAATGAAATGGTATTTGGGTTTTGAACTTTAGATGAATCGAAGTTTTCTCTATATCATTAACAAAGATTATAACCATTAGAGATTTTAACCAATGCAATCTGGTATTTTCCTCAAGATAGTACTTTAATTCATTAATGTTAATGTGTATATTATAATTCAGTAATTCTGAATGCTAATATTTTATTATATGAAAATATATTGTAGTTAGCCATTCTACCATTAATGATTTTGGGGTTGATTCTTCTAAGGTATTGTTTTCTCATTTTGTACATTTCTCCTTATGTATCTAGAAATGGAATTGCTTGGTCACAGGGTATGTACAATTTCAGCTTTAGGAGATAATGCCAAACTGGTTTCCGAAGTAATTCTATACTTCCCAGCAGTATATAAACATTCAAGTTGCGTTATGTACTTGCCATCCGTTTGTATATTTAGGTTTATCCATGTGTTTGCCATTTTTCATCACATCTCTGGTTTAGCTCATTTTGTTTCTGAGATTCACATTTACATAGTTCATTTGTCTGAACTGCAGAATCTGCTGCAGTGAAATAATATTTGTGTGTGTGTGTTTATATGTGTGTGTGTGTGTTATCCTTTGAATGCCATCTTAAACCTCTTTCCTGAAAATGTTTTGCTTTGCTTTAGGCTAACAATTAATAGCTTTCAGAACTCTGAAAATTATATCTGTCCTCTGACTTCTGTTCTTGCTGTTGAGAAGTGAGTCATCAGCCTAATTGTGGTTGTTTTGCAATTGACTCACTTCTGGCTCTCCTCTCCCATTTTTCTCCACCTTGTCCATCCCATATGCTCTTACTCCCTAACTCTGGCACTGGCTTTATCTTTCCATTCTATTTCTCAGTACCCTCTCTTTTTTTCTCTCACCTGGAGATTTCTCCTTTTTAAGCTCAGCTTGACATTTAAATCAATGCATGTTATGTTATATTTGACATTTCTAGGAATAAATAGTGTTACAGTTTTTAGGTTATCTGGTCTTCCATACTACTAAAACCAGTAGTCTGTTTGGTGTCTGTGTGTGTGTGTGTGTGTGTGTGTGTGTGTGTGTGTGTGTGTGTGTGTGTGAGAGAGAGAGAGAGAGAGAGAGAGAGAGAGAGAGAGAGAAACTGACTCACTGTTGCCCAGGCTGGAATGCAGTGGCGCGATCTCGGATCACTGCAACTTCTGCCTCCCAGTTCAAGTGATTCTTGTGCCTCAGCTTCCTGAGTAGCTGGGATTACAGGCGCCTACCACCATGGCCATCTAATTTTTTGTATTTTCAGTAGAGACGGGGTTTCACCATGTTGGCTAGGCTGGTCTCAAACTCCTGACCTCAGGTGATCCACTCGCCTTGGCCTCCCAAAGTCCTGGAATTACAGGCATGAGCCACTGTGCTCAGCAAAACCAGCAGTCTGAACTGCATCTTTAGTCCTGATTTCAACTTAAGTGGAAAATAACCCTTAGAGAGAAATCATGGACATAAGTTGGATGACTTGAAAGAGAGACCAATGAGTTCATACCGAGGAAAAGTAGAGACAATTCATTTTTATCTTAAAAAGGTTTCAGAGAATAAGTAAAAGAACAACTACTCTAAGCGAAAACATTGTAAGAGTTTATAATTATTAGTCCTATTCTCATTACTTCCTTATTTATTACTCCACCAGAATGAGGAAATTTTACAAACCAAGTAAGTCCAATGTCTTGCATTGAAGAGAAGAGCACTAAAAGGGCTAACTGAGAAAAGTGTTTCTCCTTCTGGAGCTGAACTTTGCAATTGGTGGTGGTTGTAACTGGGAAGATGGAGTTGCAGCTGATTTCACAGATTCTGTGATGTGGAAGTAAAACAGAATCCAGAAACATGGTCAGGCCAATTCTTCAAGTGTGACCAAGGCATGACAAGGACTGTAAGATTCCTGACAGACTCTCTGGTCCTCACACATTGTTTAGACTTTCCTCTAAGGTACATGAGGTCAAGTCATTTAACTTTGCAAGTAATTAGAAGAGTATTTTCTAAAGTATCACACTCTTAACTCAGGTGATGCTAGAAATGACTATGCAGGAAAGAGAGAGAGAAAGAGAGAGCAAGAGAGAGTGCGCAAGAGCTCCTGTCTCATTCTCTTTTTATAGGAGTACTAATCCCATCAGGAGAACCCCATCCTCATGACCTAATCTACTCCAAATTACCTCTCAAAGGCCCCACTTCCAAATACCGTCTCATTGGGGATTAAGGTTTCAATATACGAACTGTGGGGTAGGGCAAATATTCAACTTGTTGCAAAGCTTTTAGGGTTTTGTTGACCTATAATTGCTTAGAATAAGGCTAAAGTTGGTAGCAATGATAGATTTAAGTCTCTGTAAACAAAGAACACTAAAAGCTTTGCAGATGAAACAAAAATTGAAAAGATGAAATGCCTATGACTCAAGTTTGCACTCACTAAGAAGCAGAGATTAGTCTGGTTTGATCTGATCTTCTTCCACATCCCTGAGCCACAGGGGAACCAAACTACCTGCACATCTGTCATGTGGAAGATTTCATAAGTAGATGTCTCAGGCTCCAACGGGACTCAATGTTCTAAGTCCTCACTCTGTGAATTCACTGTAACAAATATGATAAACTTCAGGCTACACTAATAATATAACCTCTCTGGTGAAACAGATTTTCCAACTTGTTTTATACTAGACTCCCCCACTCCCCAACAGTCATTCCCGCGTTGATAATTAAGCAAATAAAATCAACATTTTAACATCCCTAGTCCTTGATAAATTGTTACCAACTTTAGCCATACTATCCCTGAATTGCTTAACCAATATGAATCATTGTACTTTATGTCTATCTGTAGGTAACAATGTATATGTTTTCCCTGTGACTTTTAGAGTGAAGAAATACCATCCTGGCTAACACGGTGAAACCCCGTCTCTACTGAAAATACGAAAAACTAGCCGGGCGAGGTGGCGGGCGCCTGTAGTCCCAGCTACTCGGGAGGCTGAGGCAGGAGAATGGCGAAAACCCGGGGGGGGGAGCTTGCAGTGGGCGGAGACCCGGTCACGGAACGGAAGCCGGGGCAAAAAAGCGAGACCCCCTCTAAAAAAAAAAAAAAAAAAAAAAAAAAAAAATCTAAAAGCATACTTGAAGCTTAAATGGTCTCTTTAGAAAATTTAAAATTTTTAAATATCTATAGCTTTTGGGGAATATCATACCTTTCTTCTATTTCACTTAGTACAATAACTTAGAGTTATATCCATAAGCTGAAAGAATTATGTGTAGTATGATTGTATTGAAGTGTCTATGTTAGATCTACTTTCTAGGAGAAAAGGTTTTATGAAAGCGTAGCTATTCTTTGGATACGATTATAACAACTGTGCTATAGCTGTTTGCCACAAACTATGCAATTTTTTTTTTTCTGACTCTGGTAGCCAATCAATAATTTTTGGAATAGTTTTGCTTTATAACAAAGATTCAATGACATTTTCCATCTTTACAGGTATTCTACTATATTTGAATGTGACTACAAATGACTGAAGTAGCAGATGGAAAATTTGTAAGCTGAAAACTAACCATTTAGACAACTTTCTCCATGTTTAATATTTAGCATTTCTCTCAATTAAGAGAGAATGTAAAACAATGTAAAAGTTTTAACTTATAATAGGTTAAGTGAAAAATTTGTCCAATTTTATTTTCTAGGAACACAATAAAACTGCTAATTGAACATATCACAGACTTTGGCCAATTTTTTCTTTCCTATGCATATGCCAAATCACTTTACAGATGACACCAAAGAAGCTAAAACCAAAATATTTAAGATTGCAATCACCAAGTCTCAAATTTCTTTATTTTTGTCCTGAAATCTTAAACTGCAAAACTTTCCAATAATTTGGTATTTTCTTCTGAGTCTACACCTCCTTTACAAAGTACAAAAGAAAGGCATATTTCAAAACACAGTGCTTTCACGTAATTTATTATTCTGAGACAAATGTAATGAATATACCAGACAGCATATTAGAAGATGAAAGCTGCAAATGATATCTTAAAAGTAAAGCCAACAGTATTTACACTGTTCCCCTTGCTTTTTGATTCATACTGAAACAAACATTCATCTCTGCAAAATAAAGACTTGAACACCATTTGTAAATAAAGCTGGTGAGACATTGAGGCTTATGAGAGAGGAATGCCAAAAATGTAATCAACTCAGTTCAATGACAACAACAAAATAACACATTCAATGTGTGAGGGGTAGGGGAGGACATCATAAAAATTATGTTAAGCATCCTTAAAATAGTCATCATATTTTATCAATTTTAAGGCATCATCAGTTGTACAATGTGCCACTGCTTTAGTAACAGTTATCCTGGAGAAAATAAAGTATTAATAATACCTTAAACATGGATATTCATATAATACTTACATTCTAATAACTAATCATTTTAGTAACTAACAATTCTAATGTGCATGCTGAAATCTGAAATTTTAGAAGAGAATAAAAAGCACATAAATTATTTTTTAATTTGCAGACAGTATTTTGTGATGTAGTCAATGTTTTAGTTTTCTAAATAAACCAGTTATCTCACCATTAATCCTTAGTGCAAGAAAGAAAATTCTTGCCATGTGTGTTCAGCTAAAGAAAATATACTTCTGGCCTTTCTAATGAAGGACAGAAAGAACAATGAAAAGCAAATACTTCTTTTGAGATACACACTTTTTAATATAAATGTCTCAGAGTAATTCCTAATCTAATCTAAAGATCTGATTCAAGATATAAGGAAATCTCTTTAACTCTATCATCATTCCTCACAATTGTCTCCTCAGGTAATAGCATCATTGTACAGTTATGCAAAGAACCACAGAAATGTATTACATGGCTAAGTTCCTACCATCCCTGGAAATGTAGTTAATTTCATCTAATGGACTACATTAAAAATGAGAATTTCTTTATATATTGCATATCCATTAACAAATTACTGAAGTTATAGTTATTTTTAACATTTATCTTTTAGCATTTAGAGTTATAAGTGATTTACATATTAACATTACAGTACTAGTGTGTATTCTGTATTCTGAATTTAGAGTTATTAAATATTATAAATGTAAAAAGATGTAAACTGTGAAATCAAAAACATAAATGTTGGGGTAGGAAAACGTGTAGGGTTTTTGTATGGAATTAAAATTAAGTTTTTATCAGCTTAAAATGAATTGCTATAACTATAAGCTGGCTTTTGTAAGTCTTATGTTAAACACATAGCAAAAACCTATAGTAAATACACAAAAGGTAAAGAGAAAGCAATCAAAGCGTACCACTACAGAAAATTATCACATCACAATGGAAGATAGCAAGAGAGAAAGAAGGAAACAAAAGATCTATGAAACAGCTAGAAAGGAATTTTTTAAATGGCTATAGTAAGTCCTTACCCATTAAGAATTACTTTAAGTGTAAGTAAATTACACTGTACAATCAAAAGACATAGAATGTCTTAATGGATTAAGAGGAAAAAAAGCACGATCCAACAATGTGCTGCCTACAAGAGTCTCACTTTGACTTTAAAGACAGATATACAGAAAGTGAAAGAACGAAAAACACATCCTATGCAAATGCAAACCCAAAAAGAGCACCGGAAGCCAGACTTATAAAGACAAAATATACTTTAAGTCAAAAATGGTAAAAGGAGACAAAAAAGTCATTATATAAATATATAGCAGTCAATTAATCAAGAGGATATAATTGTAAATACATATGTACTCAACATGAGAGAACCCAAATATATAGCAAATATTAATAAATCTGAAGGGAGAAAGAGACAGCAAAACAATAATAGTAAAGGACTTCAATGTCCCACTTCCAACAATGGATAGATCATACAGACAGAAAATCAATTAAGAAACATTGAACTTAAATGATACTTTAGAGCATATTGACCTAACAACAATGTACAAAACATTTCATTCAACAGCAGCAGAATACACCTTCCCAAGAGCACACAGAACATTCTCCAGGATAGATACTATGTTAGGTCACAAAACAAGCATTAACAAATAAAGAAGTCTGAAATCATACCCAGCACCTTTTCTAGCCACAACGGTATGAAACTAGAAATTAAAGACAGGGGAAAGTTGGAAAATTCACAAACACGGTAATTAAAACAACACACTCCTTAAAAACCAATAGGTCAAAGAAGAAATCAAAGTGAAATAAAAAATCTGAGATAAATGAAAATGGAAACACAACATACTAAAACTTATGGGATACAGCAATAGCAGTTCTAAGAGGAAAGTTTGTGGTACAAAATACCTAAGAAATTAAAAAAAAAAAAAAATTTAAAAATCTCAAAGAAAACATGTATCTTTATACCTCAAGGAACTTGAAAAAGAATAAGCTCCAAGTTAACAGAAAGAAGGAACTAATAAAGATCAGAGCAAAAATAATTACAATGAAGATAAGAAAAAAAAAATAGAACGATCAATGAAACTGAAAATTGATTTTTTGAGAAGATAATATTAACAACCCTTTAGGTATAAGAAAAACAGAAGACCCAAATAAATAAAATCAGAATGAGACATTAGAACTGATGCCACAGAAATACAAAGGATCATACAAGACTGCTATGAACAATTATGCTCCAAGAAATTGAATAGCATTAAAGAAATGGATAAATTCCTAGAAACATACAACCTACCAAGATGGAATCAAGGAGAAATAAAAAAATCTAAACAGATGGAATTATGAGTAATGAGACTGAATAATTAACCAAAAATCTCCCACCAAAGAAAAGTTGAGGGCCTGATGGATTCATTGCTAAATTCCACCAAATATTTAAAGAATTCATACCAATCCTTATCAAACTCTTCCAAAAACTGAAGAGGCAGAAACACTTTCAAACTCATTTTTTATGATCAGCCTGATTCCAAGCTAGAAAAGGAGACTACAAGGAAAGAAAATTACAGGCCAATATGACTGATGAATATAGATGCAAAAATCCTCAGCAAAATACTAGCAAGCTGATTTCAACAACAGTGTAAAAGAATCATATATCATGACCAAGTGGAATTTATCCCTGGGACATAAAGATGCTTCAACACATGAAAATTAATAAATGTGATACATAACATTAACAGAATGAAGTCTTAAAATCTTATGATCAGGTAAAAAAATGTAGAAAACGCATTTGACAATATTTAACATCTTTTCATGATAAAAACTCCAAACAAATTAGGAATAGAAGAAATACTCCTCAATACAGTAACAGTCTTAAAGCTTTTAACAAGTATTGGGAGGATGTGGGTAAAAGTGAACCTCTGTACAAGCCCAAAGTTAACATCACACTCAATGGTAAAAAGCTAAAAGCTTTTCCTCTAAGATCCTCAAATCTTTGTCTCTAAGACAAAAATTCATACAGAACTACAAAAGATTTCAACTAGATAAAGCAATTTTGAACAAGAAGAAAAAAACTGATGGCATCATACTTCCTGCTTTCAAATCATATTACAATGTTATAGTAATCAAAACAGCATGGTACTTGCAAAAAAGCAGAAACATGGACCAATGGAGCAAAATAGAAAGCACAGAAATAAGCCTACACATATACAGTTAAGTAATCTATAAGAAAAATGACAAGAATACACAATGGGAAAAATAATCTCTTCAATAAGCGGTGTTAAAGAAACGCAAAGCAAAATGAAATTGGGCTCTTATCTTACATCATATACAAAATCACAATGGGAGAAAGTATTTCCAAACCATATAACAGATAAGGAGCTAATATCAAACTACGTAAGAAACTTATACAACTCAACAGCAAAAACAAACAAAACAAAAAACAACAACAAATAATCCAATTTTAAGAGGGGCAAATTACCTGAATAGACTTTTTATCCAAAGAAGACATAGACAACAGGCATATGAAAAGGCACTCATTATCAGTAACGATCAGAAAAATGCAAATCAAAATTACGATGAGATATTAATTCTCATCTGTTAGGATGTCTATTGTCAAAAGTTAAAAGATAGTCAGTGTTGGTGAAGATGTGCAGAAAAGGGAACACTCATACCTGTTGGCAGGAATTTAAACTGATACAGCCATTATGAGAAACAGTATGGAGGTTGCTCCAAAAATTAAAAATGTAACTATCCACACGATCCAGCAATTCCAATTCTGGGTGTATCTCCAGAGGCAATAAAAAATCACTATTTCAAAGAGATATCTGGACTCCAATGAACTCCCATGTTCATTGCAGCCTGATTCACAAGAGCCACAATAGGGAAACAATTTACATGTATGGAGATAGATGAATGGATAAAGAAAATGTGATATATATGTACATTGGAACATTATGCAGCTTAAAAAAAAAAAGAAATCCTGTCATTATGAAATTAGAATAATGCCATGTCCATTACACTAAGTGAAATAAGACAGACACAGAAGACAAATACTGCATGATTGCACATGTAAAAGGAATCTAAAAGTTGAACTCAGAAGAGAGTAGAGAGGTAGTTAGCAGAAGTTGAGAGATGAAGGAAATGGAGATATGTTGGTAAAATGGTACAAACTTTCAGTTATCAGAAGAGTAACTTCTGGTAAGATATTGTACACTTGAAATTTGCTGAGAGTAGATTTTAAGTGCTTTTTTTTTTTTCTTTTTTCGAGAGTCTTGCTCTGTTGCCCAGGCTGGAGTGCAGTAGCGCAATCTTGGCCCACTGCAATCTCCGCTTCCCAGGTTCAAGCAATACTCCTGCTTCAGCCTCCTAAGTAGCTGGGATTACAGGTGTGTGCCACCATGCCTGGCTAACTTTTGTATTTTTAGTAGAGACCATGTTTCACCACATCAACCGGGCTGGTGTTGAACTCCCGACCTTAGGTGATCCACCCGCCTCAGCCTCCCAAAGTGCTAGGTTTACATGCGTGAGCCACCACACCCAGTCAAGTTTACTTACCACACATACAGAGGATGAGTAACTATATGAGGTTAGAGATGTGTTAATTATTAATAGTTTGATTGTGGTAACTATTTCATAATATACAGACATGTCAAAACATACCATTTTGCCAATTATATCTTAATAAAGTAGGAAAAATAAATTAACAATATTATAAAAGTATTAAAACAAAGCAGGTATAATTCATAATTGAGAAAGATTTGAAAATTAAATCAGAAACATCTATAGCTTAGAATATGAGAGAGAAGACTTGGAAGAGCAAATGATGATGTTTTAAGACAAAGTAAAAATAAACTCAGTTAAGGGCATAAAAACTACTGGGGAAAATTAATAACATATTTAGTCTAATATTTGCTTTTCATTCAAATCAATACTGTCTCGAGTCAGAGTAATGGAAAAAAGCAGGTCTGAGAAATATCTTACGATTGTAGTCAGTGGAAATTGCAACCAAACAAGCTTAAGAAGAATGTCAAAGACGACTGGAAATTCAAGCCCAGGTTGCTGGAGAACACTGCTTTCATTAAAATTACAAGGAAGGCATGAGGGGAAAAGGTTGATTTTGAAGTAACAAAGAAAAGTAAAATAATTTACTGCTCAGTCATTTTCTATAAAATAAAAGTTGTAGGTAAGATAGAAATCCACATTTTGGGGATTAGGTCAACATTTTGGTTTGTGTGTATGTGACTTTGAGTTTTTATTTATTTTTGCTTTGTTTTATTGGCCAAGGAAGAATAATGCTATAAACAAATAATAAGTTAATATTGAAAGGAAATCAATGCCCTAAGTGAAGTTACAAGCATGATTCTTACTTCACATAACATGATGCCATGAAAAAAAAAAAAAAAAAAAAAAGACTGGAAAGCATCAAGAGTAACATTTTTTGTGAAGAGCCCAATTTTTATTTTTGTTTCATCTTATGGCAAGATTACATCAAATTCCTTTATCAAACCTAAGGATTCAACAAGCCTTGTGGTTTAGACCCATAGTTTATTTTGTTACAAAGCCAATGCAAAAAACACACAGTTCATACAGTTTTTAAAGTTTTTTAATTTTCTTCCAAAACTTGAAACAGCAAATTGGGACTAACACTCTGTAACTGATATTTCACATCTGTGTCTGTACCTCTAGTAGCTATTTTACCTCTCCTTGGAACTGTGAGCCACAGAATGGATTTAGCAGGATAATCAGGGCAACAACAGTTTCAATGGTGACTCACGTTTCTTTTCTGTATTCTCTTTTTGGTCTCTTCTGCCTCTGAGGTCACAGTGATTCTCTCTAATCTCAGATTTGGGGGCAATGTGGGGGAAGCCCTGGCCATTGAAATCAGACCAGCTTAGGTAAAATCACAATCCAATCCCTAATTTGGTATTCTCATCCAGGCTACTTACGCTCTTTAAGTTTAATGTTTCATATTTGTAAATTGGAGATTGTAGCCTCTTCCTTGCAGATTTGATGAGCAGTGTAACACTAGTGGTGAACACTATGGTCCCAAGAGGCAGTCACTGTGTTCTGCCACTTTACAGCTAGGTACCCTTGAGCAGGTTATCTCCTTTTCAATTTCCTCTATAAAATTGGTATAATAAAGGCATTAATCCTACTCCATATACAACATCTATTCACCTATGTTGGACCAGGCACTCTTCTAGACTCTCTAAACATTGTAAGATTACGTAAGATAAAATACGCATGAGTGACCAGTTGTAATACTGTCCCTACATACCACCTCCCTTTCTTGTAAAGATTTTCTCTCTCTCCTACCCTTGCTGAGCTCCCTGGAGGTGGAAAATACTTCTCTGCCCCATTGTTAGGCTCTGATCAATGGATAATGAACATGAACAGACACAATGAGATGTATACCATGTCCCAATAGAAATTTCAAATACACTTTTTTTCCCCATCCTCTATGAAATGTGTCAAATAGGGACTTGGTCTTTTAGCCAGGGTCTCAGAGAGATAGGACCACATGAAACAGAGACACATAGCTAAGAGCTACATAAAACTACACAGAGCTATGATTAGGATCTATCTGTCTGTGTATCTGTGTCTTTGCTCTTATTCTCTATGCCAACCCACACGCTTGAGAGCAAGAAATAAATGCAGTCATAAGCTACTGAGACCTGGCTTTCAACAAAAGCTGACTGATATATAATATAGTCTCTGGCACACAGAAATATTTAATGTTTTAGCAATAATATTAAAACTAAACTAAAATACATAACAAGAGTACATAAAACATCTAAAATTACTGACATTCCTCTATCTACTTATCCATCCAACAAATATTTGTTGAGTACTAGTATGTGTCAGATACTGTTGTAGGTGTTGGAGATGAAATAATGAAGAGGTAATACACCTGCTCTCATGCAACTAACATCAATATGGGGGAAAATATAAATTTAACTATAAGGGTGATATGTGTTATGGAGAAAAATAACACCAGGAATATAAATAGAAAATGCCAGATAAGAAACTGTGTGTGTGTGTGTGTGTTCAGAGGAGGTTTCCCTGAAGAAACTCTGGCAGAGACCAGAAGGAAGTAAGGGAGGGAGTCAGATAGACATCTGTAGGAAACCTGTTCCAGGAACAGGGAAAAGTAGATGGAAAAGTCCCAACCATATGATACGGTTTGGCTGTGTCCCTACCCAAATCTCATCTTGAATTATAGCTCCCATAATTCCCACATGTCATGGGAGGACCCATTGAGAGGTAACTGAATCACCCTACACTGTTCTTATGAAAGTGAATAAGTCTTACAAGATTTGATGGTTTTATAAAGGGGAGTTCTCCTGCACACACTCTCTTTGCCTGCACCATGTAAGATGTGACTTTGCTCCTCCTTCACCTTCTGCCATGATTGTGAGGCCTTCCTAGCCATGTAGAACGGAGTCAATTAAACCACCTTTCTTTATAAATTACCCAGTCACAGGTATGTCTTTATTAGCAGTGTGAGAATGGACTAATACACCATAAATTGGCTGCAGTACTTAAGAATTAGCTAAGAGGCCTTTGTAGTAGGGAATAGTGAATGAGATATACACTGATGAAAGGTGAATTCAAGAGGTATAAGGGGTTATTCATTTATTCCTTGGAAGCTATCATTAGTTTAAGATTTGCTCTGAATGAGACAGAGTCATAGGAATTCTGACAATTGAATGACCTAATCTCATCTAAGTTTGAAAAGGAACATGTGGGCTGCTGTTTTCAGAATATAGCGCACAAGGGTAGGAGCAGAGAGATCATTTAAAAAGCAATTGCAATAATCCATGCATAGACACTGGTTGCTTGGACCAAGGGGGAAGTGGTGAGGGCAATGAGGAGTGAATTCTAAACTGAGTTTGTTAATATAAATCAGATTTGTTAATATGGAATAAGCAGCTAGACATAAACTGTCATTTGCTGAGATAGGGAGGTATGCAGGAATGGCAAGATTGAGAGGCAACTGGTAATCAGGAATTCACTTTTAGGCCTTGAGAGGTAAGGGTAAATTTGTTCAATTCTGCCTCTTGTTTTACTGGCCTTCAAGAGAAGTATTTGGCTGTCTCTAGAGTTCTATGAAAATCATGACACAGAGTGGTGACACCAACAGATCCTGTTAGGACGCTGAGTGGTGGGTAGGATCAGAGCTGTGTCACATAGCTACAACTGAAAATATTGGAATTGGCCCCATCCCCTGACTGACTCTGCCTGGGATGGAGCTGGTGCTGCGCTGACCAATGAGGCTAAGATGACAGAGCGGGGATGGATGTTAAGTTTTCAGCAATTGAGAATGTTGTTGGAATCCAGCCTCTGATCACTCCAGGGAGGAGATCATGTTCCCTCTTATCGTGCACTTTAAGAGTTCTCAGTCTGAGTGCCAAACTCCATTAGTTTAATACCCAGTCTTCTTAGATCACTATGTACTTCCCAGAATGGGTTTCTCCTCATAACACTATTCGAGGCCTGGGTTGTGTTTATTTTAGGTTATTTTCTATTATTATCTTTAAGATGCCTACTAGACATCCAGGTTAAGCTGTTGAGTAGGTAGTTAGTATATGAGTCTGGAGTTCAGGGGAAAGTTTGAAAATGGATACATAAATCTGGAAAATATGTCATTTATGTCATTTTAATAGACATAAATCTATAATATAGTGAGATGGTTGACAACAATCCTTAGAAATATTTAAAGTGTTTCCAGAGAGTAAACTGAGAGGTTAATAAAGTATCCAATACAATGTAAATATAAGGCAAATGGTTGGGTTATTATAACTCCTTAAATAGAATCACATTTTAAATTCAGACATGATTTTCTAGTATTTTGCATGTGATAAGACATAGACATACGTGATTCAAACAGCTTCACTATGTTTGACACTTTAAAACTAATTACTAGCAAGGATCTAAAAATATCTTTTCCAGAGTTAATAGATTTGAGAAAAAGAATAAAAGCAAGGTCATGTTGGAAATTTTGTAGAAATGAAATATTGATTTCCTTGGAAGTTTTCCAAGTAAACAGATTCAGAGATAACTCCAAAGTTAAAAATTCTCCCTTACCAGGGTAGAGGGTGCAGTCCAGGAATGACAGATCATCAATCGCAATATCTCCAGTGAAGCCATCTCCCACTGAAGCCTCCACCAATATCTTAAATAAATAAATAAATAAATAAATAAATCTAAAAAAAAAAGAAGAAGAAGAAGAAATGTGTTTATGTGGTAAGGGAAATTTACAGAATGGATGAAGAGGAATTTAGAATTTACCCAAATATAACCTTCCGTGCCATTAAAAAATTACTTTGCAGTAGTCTCCATAAGTGGTCATCTTGCCTTGAATAATTCTAGTAACAGAAACCTCCATACTTCACTGAGCCTGTTAGACTCATGGAGCTCATTGCCTTTCTGATGAGTTTCCATTTTTGAAATTTCAGCATATTAGATTAATATCCACTGCCCTACAACTTTCAGCCATTAGTTCTAGATTTGTGTAGTTTTCTTCTGGTCCTTTAAGTATTTGAAGGCAAATAATTGTCCCCTGATCCCCCTGGGTCATCTATTTCCCAAGTTAAACCTCTTCATCTTCCTAGAAACCCAATTTTCTACCAGAGTTACTTGCTAGGATATACATTTTTAAGGGCTTTAAAATGTTTCTCACATGACACTGATTCTGTAACACTTTATTAAATTGGCTAATCATGATTAGATCTCCTTCAGGACTACATTAATCACAGTGAAGTCAGATGACATTTGTGCCGCTACAGGAGCTGCAGTTCCACCAAAACTTAGTAAAATACGAAATATCACATATAGACAAACCACTGTAGTATATGGTAGATTGTGATTAGGGTTGAGATTTACTGTAATAGAATTAATCATGATGAATTATTTTAATACTTATGCAAATGCATTGCATGCTTACTAGGAATCCCAGCATAATTTAATAATAAAGAACTTCTAGCAAACTCAAACTTAGAAAAATACATTATGTTTTCCCATCATTATACAAACATATGTTTTCATTTCATTTTCCTCACAAATGTTATATGTGGGAGTTGAAGTTTTACTTTTCAAGTTCTATCCTTCATTCAAAGTTACCACATACATTATTTGTTGACATTCTCCTTGAGAAAGAAAGTTTTAAAAGGTCAAATTGCTGACCTCAAACCTCATAACACTTTCCCCAACTTTCTACTCTTTCTTGAGGTCTACCAGGATTTTCTCCCTGATTTGTCACTAAGGAAATTAATTAATTTGGGAAATCTTTCTGCATAGAACTAGTGGGCAAAGATAGTCCACCTAACATTGTTTGAACAACATTTAATGGTGTTATACAGGAAGTGTCCTGCTGTTTTACAATGAGTCTCTCCAAACATAAAAATGCATCCTTTTTCCCACCATCATCATGAATGAAAGGCATTATAGGAAGAGAAAACAAAAATGTGTAAAGAATATTTAGTACAAAATCATACAATTAATTTCCATAAACCTAAACTAGCAGACAGAATTTGAAAGAACATACTACAGAAAAACATTTTCTGTTTTATTTTTAAAAATAGAGTTGGCTGAACAATTGGTGAAAAGGTACAAATACAAATTAATCACTAATAAATGTCCTGTACTGATACATGCAAATCCCACTGCAATACAACAAAGAATATGCTAACAAATGGCTTAGAAGAAACAGCAAGATAAAGAAGAAACCAGGGTAAATAAAAATAAATACTATTGACTTGGTCTTACTCCTCATGATTATCATTACCTTATTAATAAGAAGGCATAGAAAATTGGTATTAACATCCCACTTCACAGAGAGTGAGGTTGTTGTAAATATAAGTAGCTGTAAACCAACTTTAGGGGTATATACACATTCATAGCTCCATTCTGGTGTTCGGAGTCAATTGTTTCAAGATGTTTTTATTGTCTTTATATAGTCACAAATTAAATAATTGACTATCTATGAAAACTTCAGACAAAATTCTGTAACCCAGAGAGGGCCGTAACATGCTAGAGAATGTGATTTGCACAAGGCATTTTTCTTTTGGAATTTACTTGATGTTGCATGAGAAGTATTTTAATATTGTTCCTGTCTGCATTCAAAGCCAATGGGAGGACACAGAAACAATCCAAGACAGAAGACAGTTTGGTTTTGCTCTAATACACAACTTAATCATAATTTTTACCAAAATATCTTCAATTTGCTAACCCCTAAATGTTAGCATTCTTGAGAATTAATGAACAATAGTTACAATTTGAGATACCAAACTTGTCCATTTGTATGATAGTCTCAATCTCTTTTGAATATTTAAGAAAAGCATTTTTAAAAGACTTTTTGATAATAATCACACCTCAGGAAAAAGTTATGACTGTTAAAGTTTAACCCTACTTTAACCCTATATTTAATTTAGTCTTGCAAAAAAGCTTGGTAAATTATTCTAAAATACTAATCCTAAGAAAATGACCACAAGAAGTATAAACCCAAATGCCTCTATTATGAAAATGTCACTTTCATTTATGATGTTTTTTTCCCCCAGAATGAATAGAAGATTATCAAAACACAAGCATTATACATTGTATGTAAGATAGTATTGCTATTCTGGAAATTAGGGAAGCCAAATTTTACTCCTAAGTCCCATCAGTACCTTATGGAGTGCCTCAAAAGACAACTGAAAATCCAGTTTAGTTTAAATGACCTGCCTTATCTGTACAGGTCAATTCTACTAATATTGGAACTATCATCGTCTTGGAAATGTTATGAAGTGAACCAGCTCATCCAAGTTGTTCTTTGCATGGGCTGCCACCTGCTCCAAGTAAAGACAGACTGGCCTTGCCAACCACATAGGAACTTTGAGGTTTAAACATTAACAAGGCTCTAGCAACTTTCCTGAACTCATCCTTCTATATATTTAGGAAACTCTGAATGACTGACCAAAAATTTTAAATGATATGGAAATGATTGTCCTCACACACAAACACATGTTTTAGGCTCCATTAACTCATAAGAGAAACTGAATTAATTCAACCTGCTGCTTACTGTCCCTTTAGCCATCATGGATTTGTAAAATGTTACACAATTCCAATACAACATATCAGTTTTTTGGTATGTTTTATAACTATAATGTATTTTCAGATACATTATAAATTTATAAATTTTAAACAAGAATTTCTGTCTCAAATATATTTTATATAAAGATGCATTATATTTAAGGCAGAAATTCCAGTTTAAAATTTATAAAAAGCACATATTCTCTGTATAGCAACTGGGACTCCAATGCATTCCTGATGAGAATCCTAAATGGCACAGCCATAATCATACAACTAATTTGGCAGGTTCTTATAAAATTAAACATACACTTTCAAATGACATGGCAATGAACATGTAAGTATTTCTTTATTCAAGATAAATGAAGACATGTCTAAACAAGAACCCATTAATAAGGTTTATACGGCTTTATTAATAATCTCCAAAAGCTCAAATCAATCCAAATATCTCCCAACTGGTAAGCAGACAAGCAAATTGCAGTACATTCATACAATAGAATACCACTCAGCAACAAAAAGGAACAGTGATGTGTGCAACAACAGCTGTGAACCTCAAAAGCATTATAGTAAGTGAAAGAAGCCAGACTCAAAAGCCTGTATCATTTATCAACTGCTTTTATGCCGTTTTAGAAAAGTTAGAATTATTGGTGTATTAGACTACTCTCATGCTGGTATAAAGAACTGTCTAAGACTGGGTAATTTGCAAAGAAAAGAGGTTTAACTGACTCACAGTTCTGTAGGTTTGGGGAGGCCTCAAGAAACTTACAATCGTGACAGAAGGGGAAGATAACATGGTGACAGGAGAGAGAATGAGACCCGAGCAAAGGGTGAAACCCCTTATAAAACCATCAGATCTTGTGAGAATAGTATGGAGGAAACCACCCTCATATCTCCACCTGGTCCCACCCTTGACCCATGGTGATTATTACAATTCAAGGTGAGATTTGGATGGGGACACAGAGCCAAACCCTATCAATTAGGAAAGAAATCAGATTTGTGTTGACAGAAGCTGCGGGTATAAAAGGAGGAGATTGACTATATCAGGAAATGGAAGATTTGGGGGAATGGAGGAGATATACTCTATTTTGGTTGTGGCGGTTGCTTACACAACTGTATACAGTTGACTCTTAAACAACATGAGTTTGAACTGCCTTGGTCCACTTATGTGTGGCTTATTTTAAACCACACACAATAAAAAATATTTGTGGCTGTGAAAGATGTGTATACAGAGGGCCAACACTTTGTTCCCAGTGCAGGACTTGAGTATGTACTGATTTAGTTATATGGGGGCAGTCCTGGAGCTGATGCTCTGAATCCCAAAAGACAACTGTACATTTGTTGAAATTCATAGAACTGCTCACCTAAACAGGATAAAATTGACCTTTAAATCATATCTCAATAAACAAATACAAAGCATTTATTCTATATCTATTGCCATAAGTCATCAATGTGTCTATTACTTTCACTTTTTTCTCAAATGCTAATTTAATGTGTGGCATTTTATAACAATAAATTACATATAGTAATCTCAAGAATCTCAATCTATTATTCAATTTGGCTATAAACAATCTTCTCTGGCTATCCACTTATAATTTCCTAGAGGAAAAATATTTACACTCTTTCTTATACTTCTTAATGACATCCACTTATTTTTCACTGGATTTTCCAATAATTAAAAATGCACAAACAGAATGAAAGGCATTACATGAAGCTCTCTTTTAGCCCATTTTTACACCTGACTAAGGTGTTAAGTAAACTCTTATAAACACATCCAGACAACTATCTAATATTTAACCACACAACCTACAATTCTTGGGAACTTTTAGAAAGTCACCTTAGAACTGCAAACTTTTTAGGTCAATACTGAGGGAAATATTTGCTGGATACAATTTATATTGGTTTTTAAATCATCTTTGCAATTGTTTACATAACCCTGAAACCAATCTCTATGAAATAAAACTCAGATTTGGCCTGACAAATTTTATGACTCTAACTCTGTGGCTGACTCTATCACATACACAAGACTGCAGAATAATTGGAGTTTCTCAATTACTATAGTAGACATATGAAAACCATTTATCATAAAACAAGAGCCATAAGTGCCATATTAAAACTGTGTGAGAAACTGGGCGCAGGAATGGATAATAGTAATAACATTGTGGCAACAGTAGAGACAAAATAAAATGCTGGGATAGATAAGTAGTCAAGAACTATAAGAGGATTACTGACCGAAAAATATGATGTCTACCAAATCTATGTTCTTATTTTGGGAAACAAAATCATGACAAAATTTATGTTGATCTTTTGGCATTACATTGTATTTCTTCTTAGCTAACGTCTGGCTTATAGCTTGCTGAGAATTTTTGATTCAAAAAAGAAAAATGAGTGCCTACTTAGGCATTGTGCCAACTGATCCCATAGTTACCAAGAAGAAATAAATTCATCCCCATCCTGACTATCTCACCATTTACGACAGAGAAGACTAAATGGTGGCCCTTGGGCTGAACTCAGTCCATAACAGTTTAGCTTAACTCCATCAGTGTTCTTGAGTCAGACTGGTTGCCAATATTTTAAAAGTAGGGTATCTCACAAGAAGACATTGCTCCTCAGCTGCTGCAGACACTAGTCTACCCTATTATGCACCCACATCAAGGTTGTCAGTTGCCATTCATTATTTTAAACCTCACCTACTGTATTAGTTCATTTTCACATTGCTGTAAAGAACTGAGACTGGGTAATCTATAAAGAAAAGAGGTTTCATCAATTCACAGTTCCACAGGCTGTACAGGAAGCATGCCTTGGGAGGCCTCAGGAAACTTACAACCATGGCAGAAGGCAAAGGGAAGCCAGAATTTCCTACATGGCTGGAGTAGGAGGAAGAGAATGAAGGGGAAAGGGGGAAAGTGTGACACACTTTTAAATAACCATATCTCATGAGAATTCCCTCATTATCATGAGAACAGTAAGGGGAAATCCCACCCCCATGATCCAATCACCTCCCACCAGTCCCACTCCCAACACTGGGGATTAAAAATCAACATGAGATTTAGGTGGGGACACAGAGCCAAACCGTATCACCTACTTTTTTAAATTAATGTCCCATGCCTGGTTCCCATTGGGTTTGCCAGTCCTTGTGCAGTTTAAGGCAGAAAGAATGAAGGGCCTGAGATTTTACCCTACTTGGAAGCTAATGAGTTAATCTGCCATTATATATATATATATATATATATTACAGAAAAGACGAGAAAAAGCAACAGCCAGAGAAGTACCTTCCATTTCCACAGGGCAACATGAGGAGGCCTGGATGTTTACCTGCATGTGACACAGTCACACCCATAGGAGAGGAATCCAAAATGAGGAGACTGTAGCTGGAATAGGCTGCTGGCAAGTCTGCCCATTCTCCCCTCCAGAGAAAGAGAGGTGGCAAGGAGAGCTTATTTTTACTCTGGAATGTAAGCAAATGTCTCAAGGTAAAGACCATTTAAATATGCCCTTTGCTCAAAGGCTGAACTGTGCCAAACAGAAGAAATCCATGGAGAATTATCTCCAAACAGCGCAGTTGGATGGTGCTGCATGGTTGAAATATTTCATTTTTGGAAGCATTATGATCCCTTAATTGTCTTCTAATATATCTGCACATTGGAATGGTTAAATCAACTCAGCCTCCCTTCCCCTAATAAAATGTCTCATTTTATACTCTTCTGAAGGAAGGAGTCTCATTTGTTAGTGTCTTCCAGATTCGACCACCCACCTGTCGCTTGCCCACAAAATCTTTTCCCATCAAGGCCTCTGCTGTGTTGAGGGCAGAGAGTAAATAATAACAATATTAAAACAGAAATCAAAAAAGGTTTAAGAAATTGGGTCATTCAAAACCTCAGACATGTTTTTTTACTTACATAGAATTCTTTCTGCTAATCTTACTGAGTGAAAGAGAATCCGCACATTGAGAGGGAGAAAGAGGGAGGATGTGGGGAGCTGATCTTTATTTGAAATGTAAACAAATGTCTTACATTACACATATCATCACACATATCATCTCTAAGTATTCAAGTCATATGAGATTAATTTGCTTTTTGCGGTTTTTAAAGGATTCACAAACCACAAAGTTCATTTCAGTTCCATTTTCCTCTGTGTGTTTTTAGACGTAGAGTCACATTTCTGTTTTTGCCTCCAATACATAACAATGCCTTCCTGAAACCTGTCTAAGTAAATTTTAAGAAGAATAAATGTTGATCATCTTGAAATTAGTTTGCTACTTGAAACTCTGCACACTCATATGCTATTTTAAAATACCCTCAGAGAACCCATATACCCTGTAACCCACTTCTCATCTCATATATTATTTGAATGAGGACAAATCAGTTTCAGTTTTTCCAATCCTAAAAATTATATGGAACCTATTTGACTAAAGGTTACAAAGGATTTAATTTAAAAAGGTCCAGTTGATACTCAAGAAAAAGGTGAAGACGGTTCAGAGTTATTGATTAAAATTTTCAGTAAAAGTTATTATTATTTAAAAATGACCTAATAAGGTATAATAAGATTTTAACAGAATATAATGTAATACTGTCCAATCAATAGGCTCACACATGCCAAAATTAAATTCTTATTTAGGAAGCATAGTTTTAAAATTATTAAATGTTATTTTTTCCCATCAACAGACTAAATTTTTTATCTTCCATACCATTAAAGGTATTTTTAAAGAAAAGGGTTGAACTCTAATTTATTATTTTTAATATACGAGTATTTTTACAAAAATCATAAGCCTTTCATTCTCTTTGTAAAAGGAGACACCAAATCCCATTTTTACCGCTATTTTTATGTTTCTATGTAGCAGCTTAACACTGATGCAGACCTAATGCAGAAATAAAAAAAACAATGATAGATTTAAACCCTACTTAAACCTTAACTAACCCACATTTGTCTTTTGTTCTAGCTCAATGTCCCATATACCCACCCATTAGTTACTGTGAATTAGAAATTCTATCTGAAGTTCCAGGTTAGATGTTACTTCCTCAGAGAAGCCTTCATTGACCACTCAAGGTGAGGTTATTTTCTTTTTATTTTTACAAACTTCTCATAGTTGATAATCACATAAGTATTTGTGCGTTTAGTGTTTGTCTTCCCTATGAGACTTTAAGGACAACCTCCAGGAGGGACACTGAAGGACACAAGGGCTGCAAACACAGCATCCAGCACAGTAACTAGCACATTATAAGCTCTCAATGTATTTTAAGGAAAAATGAAACTTCTTTCAACTAAAACTGTTGGTGTTACACTTGGTGCCATGCCATATCCCACCTGTTTTACATAACATAAAACTATCGAAAAAACAAATATGTGCCAAAGACACTGATTACCTTAATATTTCACACTACTATCTAAACTGCTGACAAATCCTGCATCCTTTTGCTTTGAAACCGTGTCTTTCTCTTCCTTACACAGCCTAGTTCCTGAATTCCAATTCGACTTCTACCTACATTTATACAGTTTTGTCATGACCATCCTCCTTTTACCATTCCCCAACTTATGCCTGCATTTCCAAGTCCTTTCCTTCAATCTTCAGTTATTTATCAAGCATCACTTTCTATCTGGAGTAATATCAATGTCATTTGTTAGATGAATTAAAATACATACACACACATACATATGTGTGTGCATATATGTTTTAATTTATATTATATAGAATTATATTTAATAATACATAATATATAATTCATATAAAATAATATATAATATAAATTAAAACATATATACACATATAAGATATACATGTATATGTTATATATCTGATATACATGTATATCATATATGTTACATATCTGTATAATAGCTATTAGTTGTGGCCAGTCTTACAACATATTTTTTTAAATCTATAATTTTAACACTAAATGGGTCCATAGAGAACATTTAGAATCTAAAATTCTTATTTTACATTTGAATAAATGAGAACCACAAAATTTAAGTAACTCATCCATAGGCCCATAGAAACACCATTGGTTAAATGATGTCCAAACAGTCAAAGAGTCTAATTCTTGACTGGTTTAAAAGGTCCAAATGATTCAAATTTTTACTTTCACTTTCTCTTTTACTAGGCTTCTTAGCTTTTTTTACTGATCACATAGTCACTAATAGGTGTTAAATGACAGAGGAAGCTATACAAATAATACAAAACCAATTTAGACAGTTATTTATATTTAAATAACTATTCTTACTATAAAATTTTAACATCTACCAAGTGGTTAGCATTATAATAATAATATAACATTTTCTACATGTGTCACACTTTATTTTTTTTTTCATGGCACCTTAATATTCATTATGTAACTGACCTTGGACCCTTACAAGAGGAGCAAGCTCTGTAAAATAAATGTTTTTCCAAAATAAACACTTTTTTCAATTTAGATTTTAAAATCTCATTTTAGTGAAAATAATAACTGCTTTTGAAACTATCAGATTAAATTAAATTTGGCTTAAAGCTTCCTCCATACTTAGTACCTTAGTACTTTGAATCCCTACATAACAAACAGCAACCTAACTTATTATGTAAACAACCTGCAATTAACTAAGAGTATACTCTCATAGCCCAGTGTCAATCACAGCAGCCAAACTTCAGCACAAATGATTAGACCATGTCCATATAAAGCAAATGCGTTATCACACCATGCTCAAATAAGGCAAATGCTGAGCTCTAAGCAATCAAGCTGTTTGTGTATGTCACTTCTTTTTTCTGTCTACAAGTACTGCCTGCCCATGTTACTGGGTGGAGCTCTCTGAACTGCTCCTGGTTCTGAGTGCTGCCCAATTCATGAATCTTTCCTTCCTCAATTAAATTATGTTAAATTTAATGTGGGTAAAGTTTTTATTTTAACAAAAACCAATGCTGTTAATAATATTTTCTTCTTTAAAATTAGAGTATTTCATTTGAAATGTAACTTTAAAGTTTTTTATTGTCAAGTTCTTGTCCACTTTGTAATTGCTCTTCAAATTTGACATCCTTGAAAATAAAAATATAATGTTAATGCTATCTTTTTTAATACTTACACATGGAAATTCTTTGGTGTCACCTAAGCCACTGATTCCCAAAATGGTATTTGAGGGTATGGTGAACATTAACTGTGACATAATGTGTACATTATAATGTAGTTCGGGAGTGGGGGAATTTAGCTCATCAAAGTCTGTAATTTAACATACATTTCTCCTCACAATAAGGCTAATATATATAACAGACCTTACAAGACCAAAGAATCATAAGAACACAGGAATATTCATAAATGTTGCAAACCCTTTAACATAGAAACTAAACATCACTCCTTAACTACTTGAAAAAAAATAGATAATTTTAATTCTAGAAATCTAGAGTAAAATCTTTTTGGTGGTTTAGACCTTGCAACCCAAGTTATCCTTGAATATTTAAGAGATATTTCATTACTTATGTGATTTGAAGTAATTTAATTTTTCAACACGTTGAGGGTCATAAATTTCTTAAGGCTTTTTGTTTTTGTGTTTCTTTTTCAGTTTCTGAAGATGTGGCAGTAGAACAACCAACTGCTCTTTCATATGAAAGCCCTTTGGCTTTTCTATTTAAAAAATTCCATTTGCAAGAACTTTCTGGATCTTCAGTTCATGAGATCCTAGGTACTTTGTAGACTAGCTATGCAAATTAACTATTTTTGATTATATATTTGGTCAAAGTTCTGCTAAACATCTTTCATCATAATTTCACTAAACTATGTTGCAGCCTTTCTCATTATACACATTTGTATAATGGGATTTTTGATGGCAGTAAGTCACACAACTAAGAAAAAAGAAACACACTGTTGTATAGAGCCACGTATTCATATTAAGCTAAGTGATAGAGAGCATCTCTATACATCAAACCGATGAAATTGTCCATTAATGCTTTTCCCAAACTCATCAAGTATATTTTTGTACATACAAAAATAAAAATTAAGTATTCAATTCTGAAACATTAGTATACTACTTTCCCTGAAAACTGGGAATTAGTTATGAAAACCATTCTCATTGCATTATCTGGCAGCTCAGCAGGATGGTCCTTTATCTCAGTTATGCCTGGGGTAAATATTCAAGCAGTCACCTCAGCTTCATCTGTCACAAGATAAGCCTGATTTCTACTTTTTGTTCATGTACTCTGGTGTCCAGCCACTGCCCCAGGCTCCTATTTAAGAGGATGAGTTTGTCTCAAGCAGTGCCTCAAATCAGAAATCCGTTTAAAGCATTAGGTCAGAAATTCCAGATCCAATTACATCCAGGCCTTTTCCCCTTCATGCCCAGGCATTTTACAGTAGAAGAAAATAAGCACTAGTGCCTCATGCCAGCCTCTTACAGTGTCTCCCCCTATATTCAGCTTGCATCTGGTCTTCAGTGGACAGTATCCCCAGAAAGTAACCATAAAACAAAATGCCAGTTACTTAATACAAAATGAAAATGTAACTCTACATGTGTCTGAATATTTATGCTAGCTGGTAATCAAAATATGGTTATCAGGAAAGGAAATCTACTTGAACAAAATCAAGGATAGAACTGTTTGCTAAGCAGATAAAAGAGGGAAGGAGGTGTGGAATATTCTATAGAGATAGTAACAGCAAACTAATACAGTCAGTTTTCTACCAGCTAGAAAGGGATAGTGCATTGACACCCTCTCCTTTCTACAGAACTAAAAGCACAGATAAAATCTTCACCATTAACAAAAGCTCTTATTAACTATAAGACACACCATCATTTTTTGTGATTCAGCTACCTTCCACTGACTGCATTTAAGTTAGCATCTTTGTAATGCAATTCAAAGAGAGAATATAGGGTCCTTGATGCTATTTAGGAGATAAGCTAGAATGAATTGTCACATTTACAATTCATCTCAAGAAATTTTTAAAATAAATTGTGACATTCAATCACATGGCACTTACTTTACACATCATTTAATCTAATGTTTCCCCAATCTTTCTTACCATCAGAACCACTACCAGCTTTTGCTAAAAATACAGATTCTTAGGATTCTCCTCTGGAGCTTCCAATATTGGTGCTTGTAGGGAATCTGCATTTTTGTATAAGACTTTAGGATTTTCTGATAATTAGGAAAATCTAAGAGCTAATAATCTAATCTAAGTTCTGTGTTAAAGAGGACAAGTGGATTCCCAGGGACATAAAGTCCTTTGCCTGATAACTGAGATATTTTATAATTTTTCACACACATGCAAATAAAAGTCCTAGAAATATAAATTACTTGACCTAATAACTGAGATAAGAGTGAATCATCAATTCCTCTTAAATCAAATTTCTATCTATTCAACCACGCAATGTGGAGAGAATACAGTATGCATACATTTATTTATTTTATTGTTTACAAGAAAATTTTTGCTATGTTTTCCCTAGTCTATTGAGGATTCATAGTTTGTACCTTGTAGCCTCCTGTAAAACCAGTTAAAGCCTACACAAAAAATACATTTGTAATTTAGATGAGCTCTCTATTTCTACTTCCTAAGAATCTATTCTGCTTTCTCTAGTTCCTCACATTACCTAGATTATAGCTCAAAATAATGCTGCATCTCATTGTGAACTCTCAGTGTATAAGCTCATGTGGAATCTAGGACTTCTTCAATGACAACATTTCAACATTGAAACAAAATTAATACTACTGCAGTCTGAAAGTCACTCAATACACAATTTATTTGTACCTGCTTTTCATCCCTTGGATTCTAAGAGGTATGCTCCAGCAATGCTGCAAGCTCACTGACAGCGTTTATGAGTTACTGAAACATAATTTAACGTCATCTAAGATACTATTCTGACTTCTCTCTTGATGGTCTTAGTTCACCGCCACCTATGGGAGGTGCAGAGAAGCAACCACCTGACAAGGACGTCTGTATTTGCTCTTAATTTATACCCAAGGCTGGGATGTTTCATATGATAAAGAGACCAAATGCAGAATTAATCTATATTTGGTCTGGGAGTTGATCTCTGCAATAATCAAACCTCAAAGGCAACCTGAAATCTAAGCTACATATTAAATAGCTTGGTTTTTAAGTTGCATGTTGCATGTATGCTGGCTTCACAAAAAATGCAAGTAGCAATGACCATTTTTTTAAAAATTTTTTTTTTATTATTATACTTTAAGTTCTAGGGTACATGTGCATAACGTGCAGGTTTGTTACATATGTATACTTGTGCCATGTTGCTGTGCTGCACCCATAAACTCGTCAGCACCCATCAACTCGTCATTTACATCAGATATAACTCCTAATGCAATCCCTCCCCCCTCCCCATGATAGGCCCCGGTGTGTGATGTTCCCCTTCCCGAGTCCAAGTGATCTCATTGTTCAGTTCCCACCTATGAGTGAGAACATGCAGTGTTTGGCTTTCTGTTCTTGTGATAGTTTGCTAAGAATGATGGTTTCCAGCTGCATCCATGTCCCTACAAAGGACACAAACTCATCCTTTTTTATGGCTGCATAGTATTCCATGGTGTATATGTGCCACATTTTCTTAATCCAGTCTGTCACTGATGGACATTTGGGTTGATTCCAAGTCATTAGCCCTGGAGCTTTCCTAGTTCTGAACCACATAGAAATCAAATCTTACCAGACTTTTTTTTTTCTTTTTTTTCTTTTTTTTTTTTTTTTTTTTTTGAAGCAGGGTCTGGCTCCGTTGCCCAGGCTGGAGTGCAGGGCATGATCTTGGCTCACTTACACCTCTGCCTCCTGGATTCAAGTCATCTTCCCACCTCAGCCTCTGGAGTAGCTGAGACCACAAGCATGTGCCACCATATCCAGCTAATATTTTTATTTTTGTACAAATGGGGTTTGTCATCTTTCCCATGCTGGTCTCAAACTCCCAGACTCAAGCAATCCACCTGCCTTGAATTCCCAAAGTACTGGGATTACAGGTGACAGCCACTGTGCCCAGCAACTAAACTTCCAAAAATGAATTTTACATAAAATTATCTAAGCATGCAAGGAAAGATAAGAAGCCTAAGAAACCAGTGAGTTGAAGAATAAATGCAGTTTAAATCATACATGTAAACAGCAT
This sequence comes from Papio anubis, assembly GCF_008728515.1. Lineage (NCBI taxonomy): Eukaryota > Metazoa > Chordata > Mammalia > Primates > Cercopithecidae > Papio > Papio anubis. The sequence goes on from NC_044986.1 coordinate 106,813,847, forward strand.
GATGTGATGTGGTAGGAATATCACTTTACATGCCTTAAAGCATGAGTAAAAGGTCTTTTCTTAGAAAATTGGATCTTAGTTTAGGATATCTTTAGATAGGAGTATGAAAAGCCGTATCATATTGATGATTAAAGTGCTTCCTTTGGCTAATTTTAAGGATAGGACATTTACTTTCATATAATTCATATGAATCTTAGAGTTAAAAATAAAACTTCCCTTCTCAAGTCCTTACTTTCATACTTTTTTTGCATTTCTTTCACTTTTGTGTTAATGGCCTGTGTCTTAACATATTCTATTAAGCCTTGTGAAAACACATACTTTGTTTTCAGCCTCTTCAGAGAACCATCACTCCACCTCCTAGACTTCTGAAGAAGCAGACCCAAGCTTATTGTTATTACATATTTCTAAAACTAGGTGACCAAGAAAAATTGATACAATTCCAATCATACCTTTAAGTTAATAATCAGGTGTATTCTGTCCCCAGGGCAAGAGGTAAAGACCCAAGAGTATTGGTTGTCTCATTGTGCAGCTGGATAAACAAATCTTAATGCTTGAAAATGTTCAACGGTTATTCTCACATTGATTGTTGATAACTATGTGTAACAACATGAAAAGAAAAAAAAATCAAAGAATTACATCTGAGGATAACACACAATCTCTAAGGGCAAGAACAGCACAAAAATTCTGCCTCAATTACTATTGAAATAATATATTTATCTTGTGAAGTCTACAGTGGCTGGTTGTAAAGATTAGGCATTAGCAAACTTTTATAAAGACTTTTTAATGAAAAAGTTATGAAATACAGTTTTTAAAAGCTAAATACAGCCACACCAATTTCTCACATTCTCTGAGCTGCTTTAATGTTGCCATTAAAGAATTGATTTAGCTGTGACATAGATTCTATGTTCCATGGAGTCTACCATTCATAAAGATGTAATGTAAGGTAACAAAAATATAAATTGTGTGTGTAGAGGGGAGAAGTCAAGAGTATTTTTATGTGACAAAAGTTAAGTTGTTATCAGTTTAAAATAGTGTGTTATAAACATAGGACTTTGTACGTTAGCTTCACTAATGAGAAAGAAACAAATTACAGCAGATACACAAACAAAAACGGAAAAAGAAACAAAGCTTAGCACCACAGAAAATCACCAAACTACAGAGGTAAACAATAAGAAAGGAAGACCTGAACAAGTAATCTAAAAAACAATTAATGAAATGGTAGAAGGAAGTCCTAATTTATCAAAAATAAACCTGAATATAAGTGGATTAAACTCTAATTAAAATATATAAATTGGATAAATGGATTCAGATAGCAAAACCCCCCTATATGCTGCCTACATGATACTTACCTCACTATTAAAGACAAACAGACAGAAAGTGAAGAGATGGTAAAATATATTTTATGCAAACAAATGAAAAGCAAGCAGGAGTAGCCACAGTCATGGCAGATTTTAAAAGGCTTTAAGTAAAAAACTATTTAAAAAAAAACAAAGAGTGTCACTGTATAATGATAAAGGGGCCAATTCAACAAGAGGACGTAACATATCTTAGGTGCAACTATATAGGTACCCAATACCAGAGCACCCAGATATATAAAGCAAATATTAGATTTAAAGGTAGAGATAGACTGCAATACAATATTAGTAGGAAACTTCAACACTCCACTTGAAAAATGGACAGATTATCAGAAGAGAAAATCAACCAAGAAATGACAGACTCAAACCATACCACAGACCAAATGGACCCAGCAGATAAAGAAGATCTCATCTGTTATGGTTTGGCTCTATATCCTCACCCAAATCTCATCTTGATTGCAGCTCCCATAATTCATACATGTTGTGGGAGGGAACCAGTGGGAGATAACTGAATCATGGGGGCAGCTTCCCCCATACTATTCTTGTGGTAGTGAATACGTCTCATAAGATCTGATGGTTTTATAAGGGGGAACCCTTTTCACTCGGTTCTCATTTCTATTTTGTTTGCCACTATGTAAGACGTGTCTTTCACCTTCCACCATGATTGTGAGACCTCCCCAGTTACATGGAACTATGAGTCCACTAAACCTTTTTCTCTGTAAATTACCCAGTCTCGGGTATGTCTTTATCAGCAGTATGAAAACGGACTAGTACATCATCCAACAGCTGCAGAATACACATTATTCTCAATTGTACACCAAACGTTCTCCAGGACCAATCATATATTAGGACACATAGTAAGTCTTAACAAATTTAAGAAGACAGATATCATATGAAGTATCTTTTCTGACTACAATGATAATGATATAAAGTCAGAAATCAACAACAGGAAAGCCCTTGGAAATTTTATAAAAACATGGAAATGAAATAGCATGCACCCAAGAAACCAATGGGTCTAATTAAGACATTAATAGGAAAATTTCAAAAGTCACTGAGACAAGTAAGAATGAAAATCCATCATACCTAAACCTATGGAACATGGCAAAAGCAGTTCTAATAGAAAAGTGTAGTAGTAAAAGCATACATCAAAAAAGAACAAAGATTTTCAAATTACACAGCAAAATTACACACTTCAAGTAACTAGAACATCAAGAACAAACTGAACCCAAACTTGGTAGAAGGAAGGAAATCATAAAGCTCACAGCAGATATAAATGAAACAGACACTAAAAAATATTTCAAAAGACAAAAAAAAAAAAAAACAAAGTGTAAAGGTAAAACTGACAAAACCTTTAGCTAAACTAAGACAAAAAGAGAGAAAATTCAAATAAATAAAAGATGAAAAAGGAGACATTACAACTGATACACTACAGAAACACAAGGGATTGAAAGATATTACTCTTAACTATATGCCAACAAATTTGATAATGTAGAATAAAATGAATAAATTTCTGCACACATACAACTACCAAGATTAAATTGTGAAGAAATAGAACATCTGAGCACATCAATAATGAGTTTGGAAATTGAATCAGTAATAAAACATCTTCCATCAAAACCACCACCACCACCACCACCCAGGACCTGATGGCTTCACTGCTGAATTCTACCAAACAGTTGAATACCAATTCTCCATAAATTTTTCCACAAAAGTAATGAGGAAGGAATACTACCATGCTCATTTTATAAGGCTCACAATACCCTGATTCTAAAACCAAAGACACACACAAAATGAAAATGATAGGCCAATATTCCGGAAGAACATAGACACAAAAATTCTCGACAAGATAATAGTAAACTGACTTCAACAGCACACTAAAAAGATTATTCACTATGATCAAGTGGGATTCATCCCAGGGATGGAAGGATGGTTTAATATGCACAAATCAGTAAATATGATACACCACCATAATAGAAAGAAAAACAAAAACAATGTGATCATTTCAATAGATGCAAAAAGAGCACTCGACAAAAGTCAACATTCCTTTATGATAAAAACTGTCAACAAAGTAGATATAGAAGGAGGGTACCTCAACACAATAAAGGCCATATGTGACAGAACCACAGCTAACATCATATTTATGGGGAAAAGTAAAATGCTTTTCCTCTATGATATGGAAGAAGACAAGGATGTCAACTTCCACCACTTCTATTTAGCATAGTACTGGAGGTCCTAGTCAGAGCAATTAGACAAAAGAAATAAATAAGAGGGATCCAAACTGGAAAGAAGGAAGTCAGATTGTCTCTGTTTGTAGAAAATATGATCATATATATATATCATATATGTGTCACATATGATATATATCTGATCATATAGATATATATATAGATATATATATGAGCTCTCTTTCTCTCTTTAGGGTTCTTTCTATATACACTTATAGATATATAGAGTGAGAACCCTAAAGACTTTACCAAAAACTACTAGAAATAATAAACTCAGTAAAGTTGTAGGATACAAAATCAACACAGAAAATTCAGTGGTGTTTCTGTATGCTAATAGTGAACTACCTGAAAAACTCATCAAGAAAGGAATTCCATTTACAATAGCTACCAAGAAATCTGCAGATAAATTTAATCAAGGTGATGAAAGATCTCTACAATGAAAACTATAAAACACTGACGGAAAAAAATTACAATAAACAAAAAATGGAAAGACACTATATACTAATGGATTGGAAGAACTGATACTGTTGAAATGACCATACTAACAAAATGTCCTAGAGATTCAATGCAATCTCCATCAAAATACCAATGAAATTCTTCACAGAAATAGAAAAAAAAATCCTAAAATTTGTATGAAACCAGAAAAGACCTGTAATAACCAAAGCAATCCTGTGCAAAAATAACAAAGCTGGAGGCACCACTCTACCTGACTTCAAAATACACTACAAAGCCATAGTAAGCAAAACAGCATGATACTGGCATAAAGCAAACACATAGACCAATGGAACAGAATATACAGCTCAGGAATAAATTCTCATACCTAAATTCAACTGATTTTCAAAAAAAGGAGTCAAGAGCACACATAGGGATACAGACAGTCTCTTCATGAAATGGTACTGGGAAGACTGGATATCCACATGTGGGAGAATGAAATTAGACCTCTATCTTTTAACTTATACAAAAATCAACTCAAACTCAATTAAAGACCTAAATGTAAAATTCAAAACTATGAAAAACTACTGGAAGATAACATACGGGAAATTCTCCATGACTGGGTTGGACAAGAATTTTTTGAATGAGACGTCAAAAGCACAGGCAACAGAAGCAAAAATAGATAAATGGGGTTTCATCAAACTAAAAAGCTTTTGCACAGCAAAGGAAACTTAATATGAGTGAAGAGACAACTTACTTACAGAATGGGATACAATATTTGCAAACTATACATCTGCTAAGGAGTTAATGCCCAGATTATTTAAGAAACTTAAACAACTCAACAGCAAAAACATAAGTAACTTATTTAAAAATGGGCCAAATTGGGAGGCTGAGGCAGGGAGATTCCCTGAGGCCAGGAGTTTGAGACCAGCCTGACCAATATGGTGAAATCCCTTCTCTACTAAAAATACAAAAATTTAGCCAAATGTGGTGGCGTGTGCCTGTAATCCCAGCTATTCAGGAGGCTGACCCAGGAGAATTGCTTGAACCAGGGAGGTGGAGGTTGCAGTGAGCCCAGATTGCACCACTGCACTCCAACTTGGGCAACAGAGCAGGACTACATCTAAAAAAAAAGGGGGGGGGGAACAAAATACACTAATAGACATGCCACAAGAGAAAATATAGAAATGACCAAAAGGAATAAAAAAAAATAATGTTCAACATCACTAACCATCAGGGAAATGCAAATCAAAACCACAATGAGATACCAGTTTACCCATTAGAATGGCTATTATCAAGAAGGCAAAATATAAAAGGAGTTGGCAAGGAAGTGGAGAAAAGAGAACCCTTACACATTGTTGATGGAACTGTAAACTAGTGCAACCATTAAGCAAAACTTTACAGAAGTTCATTAAAAAATAAAAAATAAAAAAACAATCATTTGATCACATAACCCAGCAATCCCACTACTGGGTATATATCCATAGGAAATGAAATCATTGTGTTTGAGAAATATCTGCACTCTCATGTTTACTGTAGCACTATTTCTAATAATCAGATATGGAATCAACCTATGTGTCTAAAAACAAATAAGTGAAGACCATGTATATATATATTTATATGTTATATATTTATAATTACATGTATATTATATGTTCTATTATATATTATATATAATTACATATTTATAATTATGGGTAATTTTATATATATATATATATAAAATTATATATATATATGGATACACACACAATGAAATACTATTCAGCCACAGAAATGAATGAAATTCTGCCAGTTGCAACAACATGGATGACCCTGTAGGATATAATGTTAAGTGAAATAAGCCAGACACAGAAAGCAAACACCGCATGATCTCCCTCATATGTGGAATCTTAAAAAAAAAAAAAAAAATAGTTAATAGAGAAGTAGAGTAGAATAGTGGTTACCAAACAGTGAGGAAGAAGTGGGGAGGGGAAAATGGAGGAAGATTGGTTAACAGGTATGAAATCACAATTATATAGGAAGAATAAGTTGTAGTGTTCTTTGCACAGCAGTGTGTGACTATAGTTAAAAGTAAAGTATTGTATATTACAAAGTATCTAGAAGAAAGGATTTTGAATTTTCTTATTACAAAGAAATGATAAATGCATGCGGTAATGTATATGCTAACTATCCTTATTGGATCATTATACAACATACATATTCATTGAAAAATCAAATTGTATCCCATAAATCTACATAATTACAATGTGAACATTTTTAAAAATAAAGTAATAAATTAAATAGCAATTTTAAAATGTTTTCAATCACCAATGCAAAGTTTAGGAGCTTTGTTCTTGACTCAGCCTTAAGACTGAAAACTAATGTATTAGAAATATTTGTAGATCCTCTCAATTTTGAAAGAATCCTAGCTAAACTATTGAAATATAAAAAATATTTTATGTAATATGCTCTTAGGTATATTCTTAGATGAACTCTGCTTTTAGATGAAGCTTATAAAAATGAAAAACATATCTGAAATAAAATTTTAAAGTATTTGGAAAATTACAGCTTAATCTATTAAAGACAAATTTTCTGTACAGTAACCTTCCTTTTTATGTGCTTTTGAAATGTGATATACAATTATTTTCCCTGATGTGAAGCAAAATATGGAAAGTTGGTATTTTATCTAAGAAGTTAACTTAGAAAGAAAGAGTGAGAGACAGAGGAATGAGGGAAGAAAAGAAGGCTGATTATGGGATACCTTATCAAGTTGCTTAATGCCGTATTGGAACCTAATAGGCCTTCGAAGGAGTCTTATTACATAATGCAAGACTTGTCAACGGGGAGGAGGAAAGGGCTTTATTTTTGACTGGTCACAGGTTGCCCCATGGGCGTAAACTCTGCCAAGCTTCTAGGTTACACCTGCATGCGTATCCCACCTGGTTAAGCGAGAGGAGCCACAAACTGTGGGCCATTCCAGGTAAGCGTCATATCACACCCGCACCAATTAGTCAAAGCCTGGGTCAAAGCCTGTGCAGAACTGATTGCTACAGCAGAGGCTAAAATAAGAAATGGGGCTGAGAAAGTGAAAAGCAGTGCCCATATGTATCCAAAAACAGGTTGAAGATATCTTTAGGAAAGAACAGATAAATTTTTTTTATTCATACAATAAGAGATGCATATGAACACCTCGAGGAGTCACCCATTTCTACTGTCAGCCTTTGGGCTTCATAACTGAAATCATTCTTCCTTTGTAATCCAGTCCCACATTTTCAACTACCCCATACGTTTATTATCTTTTTTTTTTTTTTTTTTAAATTTATTTATTATTATTATACTGTAAGTTGTAGGGTACATGTGCATAACGTGCAGGTTTGTTACATATGTATACTTGTGCCTTGTTGGTGTGCTGCACCCATCAACTCGTCATTTACATCAGGTATAACTCCCAATGCAATCCCTCCCCCCTCCCCCCTCCCCATGATAGGCCCCGGTGTGTGATGTTCCCCTTCCCGAGTCCAAGTGATCTCATTGTTCAGTTCCCACCTATGAGTGAGAACATGCGGTGTTTGGTTTTCTGTTCTTGTGATAGTTTGCTAAGAATGATGGATTCCAGCTGCATCCATGTCCCTACAAAGGACACAAACTCATCCTTTTTGATGGCTGCATAGTATTCCATGGTGTATATGTGCCACATTTTCTTAATCCAACGCTTTATACTTTTCCCCTAGACTTCAACCAATTTTTTCCTTTATTGTCCCAACCCACGGACTGTTATTTCCACTGTGATGTCCCACAGAAGCTTCAAGGCTTTGAAATAGCTAAAAAAGCAATGCATCTTTCTCCCTAAAACTCCCTCTCCCACTTCTAAATCTCAACTAATGGCTCCTCCTGTTATTCCCACCAGAATCCTGAATGATCCCTATTTCTCCTCATTCACTCCATACATGTAAATCTCATTAATGTTACTTTCTAGATATTTCATGAATCCTTTTCATTCTGTCTGTACTAGACTGTGTTCCCAGTTTAGACCCTGGTGGTTGGTGGTCTCTTACCTAGGTCTCTAACCTAGGGGTGTGTGTGTGTGCTGAGTATTTATTACTTCTGGCTTTTGTTCGTTGTTGAATATCCAGAATCTACAGGGAACTTAAAATAACCCAATTAAAAAATAGACAAAGGACATGAACAAACACTTCTCAAAATAACATATACAAATGGCCAACAAATACATGAAAAAATGCTTAGAATCACTAATCATCAGAAAAGTACAAATCAAAACACAATGAGATACCATCTCATACCAGTTGGAATGGCTATAATTAAAAAGTCAAAATACAACAGATGCCAGCAGGACTGTGGAGAAGAAGAAATGTCTGTATATTTTTAGCTATAGCCCTACTTCAAATGTCTCCCCCTTACAGCCAAGACAGCAGCCTATCTAAAGAACGCTTACCTGATTGAAACCTTCAGTGGCTCCCATGGCCTACAGGTCAATGCACTAATTCATGACTGTAACATCTGAGACATCCTTGATCTGGCTACTGGTCTAGCCCTCTCTGACTCAAGCTTTATAAGCCGTGCATTCTGGAACTTTTTAGTTGTTTCCCACGTCAGCATGCTACTTCCCATCCATGTAGATTTGCAGAAACCTTCTCATCTTTTTAATTCCCAACTCCCACTCTCAACATGGGCCATCTCCTACCCATGCTTCAAAACCTAAACAAAACAACACCTTCCGTGACACCACCATATGTAGTCAGATGCCATCCCCTTTGTATTGTAGTTATTTGCTTGTGTGTCTGTCTCACTTTGATCTCTTTAAAATGAACTCCAAGAGGGCAATGATCATCTACTATTTGTGTTAATATCTCCACCAAGTGGCACAGCGTCTGGAGTATAGTAGGAGCTATTTTCAAGGAACAAAAGATTGTATCTATACCAATAGACATGAATTACCACTTTTTTTTTTTAAGATAAGCTCCCTTTGAACTAAGTCAATGTTTACAAGGGGAGTTATACTAAAAAGTTCACTTTTGCTGCTTACGTTTCATTTCTTTCAGGCAATTAATTCATTGTTATTATCAAATCGATACTTTTCATTGATATTGAAAAGAAAGAAATAAACTAATGGCTATCTCTATTAGAGTACATTTGTTCATATCTATCAGTAAAATGTTAATTATCTGAAAGTCAATAATAAAATATAAACTGTGATCTTAAATGTTTTTAGGGCCTTGAAAATAGTTAGAATTCATGTCAGTATACAAAAAAAGATAAGGAGGGTATTTTTAAGATATGAAAAAAGTTTATTTTAGTTTCTTAATAGGGATTTTTGTGACCCTTACAACATGCAAGAATTATAGAGTTCAATTAATTATAATTTTTAAAATAGAATTTATAGTTTTAGAATTAGAAACAATTTACAGATCATTTTATTATTCTTTTGAGGAATCAGGTCATCAGAAGATCAAGGAACACCTATAAGGTCACTAGATCCCTTGATGGAAAAATTAAATTTTAGAATCCAGGTATTCTAACTCCTGTCTTGATACTATTTCTACTTTATTATGTTGCTTCCCAGGGCTTTAAAAAATAAAAAAGCTGGGAAATTACCTTTGCTTTGCATGTAGAACACCAAATATCAAACTCATCATAAAAGCATAACATGTATACATCAAAAACAAAACATAAAAACTTCATATTAAAACCATCTCAGAACAATTGAATATAATAGGGAAACCTTTTACAAAGGCAACACTCCCCCTTAAAAAAAAGGAACCAATTGGAGAAAAAAGAAATTCAGTATAAACATGTTGGAATATAACCTAATTCATTTTAATCCAATGCTTCAAATTGAAGCAAACTGGCACTAATGTTATTTTCCTTGATCATTACAATCTTGTTTTGCATTACATTATGCTATGCTTTGTATTAAACATAAAATCAATTTTTCATCTTAACACATGCTAGAAATACATGTTGGAAATCAGTAGAAAGTGTATTTGTTTCTAACTATTTTTTTTCTTTGAAAAAGGTTTGGAAAAAAAATCTTTTACGATTTTAAATTTTAATAACTTAAAGAATGTAATTTTTTATTTGTTTTTGAGATGGAGTTTCTCTCTTGTCACTTAGGCTGGAGTACAATGAGCGTGATCTCAGCTCACTGTAATCTCCACCTCCCAGGTTCAAATGATTCTCCTGTCTCAGCCTCCCGAGTAGCTGGGATGACAGACACTCTCCACCACACCGGGCTAATTTTTGTATTTCTAGTAGAGACGCGGTTTCATCATGTTGGCCAGGCTGGTCTCAAACTCCTGACCTCAGGCGATCCGCCCACCTCAGCCTCCCAAGGAGCTGGGACTATAGGCATGAGCCACCGCACCCAGACAACTGAATGGTTTTTAACTCAGAGGATAAATGCTTGAGGCGATGGAAAGGCCATTCCTCATGATGGGATTATTTCACATTGCATGCCTGTATCCAAACATCTCATGTGCCCCACAAATATATACACCCACTATGTACCCACAAAAATTTTATAAAATAATTAAAATATTTTAAAACTAAATTTTTTTTTAATTAAGCAACCATATTTAAATAAAATCATTCTTCCTCATTCCTCAGTCCTGGGATCTACCAGAAAGAATTAGAAACATCTTAAAGATTACAAAGTGTTAAACATAAGATGCTATTAAGTAAAAGTGTGAAGCGTGGAGGGGACAAGCTGGATGCCTGAACCATTTTGTTCTATCTCTAGGACAGTGAAAGAGCAAGAAGCAGGGTCAGGGTGGGGGGCACATATTCTGTTGGGCATTGTCACCACTATATTCGCTGAAATTCATCTGCATGCTTGTACGTGTACTTTTGATTCTGCCTGATATGCTGAAAATTATATGAAATTGTTCTCTATTCTTTAGGTAATTGTAACCTAAGTGCTAATATTAAGCGTAGAATTTATATGAAATATTTTTATCCATAACAAAACATTTCAGCTATTTCCTGGATAACAATCTCACTTCACCCTGCACAAAACATGCACGTAATCATGTTACTCTGCACCGGTTTGAGTCCAAAGAGACTTTTGTTTTTAAAATAATTTAGGTTAGTAGTTAAAACATGAACTTTGGGCCAGGAGTGGTGGCTCATGCCTGTAATCCTAGCACTTCGGGAGGCCAAGGCGGGCGGATGGCTTGAAGTCAGGAGTTGAAGACCAGCCTGGCCAACATGGTGAAACCCCATCTCTACTAAAAAAAAAAAATACAAAAATTAGGTGGCTGTGGTGGCAAGTGCCCATAATCCCAGCTACTTGGGAGGCTGAGGCAGGAGAATTGCTTGAGCCTGGGAAGTTGAGGTTGCAGTGAGCAGAGATCCCACCACTGCACTCCAAAAGAAACAACAAACAAAACAATTCGAGAGTCTCACTGAAAATCTTAACAACCTGCTTCTACTACTCATTGTTGTTTTAATTTTTATTTTGACCTGATTTTAGACTGATAGGAAAATGCGCAAATAACACAAAGTGCCCCCTATGTTCCTCACCCTGCTTCCCCTAATGCTAAATTTTCAGAGCCATCGTTGTTTTCTCTATAAGAGAGCAGAATTCTCCTTTTAGAGATTTGGAAAGATTATTAAAATATAAGTTAGAAAATTCAGTACCTGGCACATATAAAATATTAAATAAATATTAGCCATGCTTAATTATTTTGTTTTAAGTCTATATGACTCAAGTTTTGGTAGAAATATAGGCTAGGAAAAAAAAAAAAAAACAGAAAGCGGGACTCTGTGATTCGACTTGGGCTTATAGAACAGACTGTACTAGTCTGTCCTCATGCTGCTAATAAAGTCATACCCAAGACTAGGTAATTCAAAAAGGAAAGAGATTTAAAGAACTCACAGTTCCACATGGCTGGGAAGGCCTCACAATCATGGCAGAAGGCAAAAAAGAAGCAAAGGCACATCTTAAATGGTAGCAGAGTAGAAAGCCTGTGTAGGGAAACTCCCATTTTAAAACCATCAGATCTCATGAGACTTACTCACTACCACGAGAACAGGATGGGGGAAGCCAGCCCTATGATTCAATTGTCTCCACCTGGCTCCATCCTTGACATGTGGGGATAATTACAACTCAGGGTGAGATTTGGGTGGAGACACAGGCGAATCATATCAATGACTAATCAGGGTTATGCCCAGAACCTAATGAAAACCTGTCGGAGGCCAAGTTCCCTGTAAAGCAGGCTTGAGAGAGACATTTGTGTAGAGAACATTTATTAGGTAACTTCCTAGGAACCAAGGACTGTGGGGGAAAGGCTGAATTGGATAAGGGGAGTTGAGATATGAGGCAGTCACAACAAATACCTCAGCTAATCTCAAGGGGGAGCTGAGAAGCTGGGGTGACCCTTCAGAGTTGCCCTAAGTTGAGGCAGGAATATAGAGTTTTAATACCTTTCATTGGCCATTCTTCAGATATGAGTTGTCCCCAAGGATGGACATCAGCTTGACAAGTTATTAATTCATTCTCCTGAGAATAAATTCTAGAGAGAATCAGCTGAGAGGCATGATCTGCCAACACTCCCAATAGCTAGGCAAACTTCAGTTTTGAGGGAGGATTTGGGTCACACACAGTAGTCTCCACAACCAATTATTCATGAGAAATTTTATGTAGGCAGAGCTAATTCATGGCCAGTGAATCAAAACTACATAATCTACATAATCTATTTGGTTAAGCAACAGAAACTAAAAACCATCATTCTGAGCAAACTGTTGCAAGGACAGAAAAGCAAACACCACATGTTCTCACTCATAGGTGGGAACTGAACAATGAGAACAGTTGGACACAGGTTGGGGAACATCACACACCGGGGCCTGTCGTGGGGTGGGGGAAGCAGGGAGGGATGGCATTAGGAGATATACCTAATGTAAATGACGAGTTAATGGGTGCAGCACACCAACATGGCACATGTATACATATGTAACAAACCTGCAAGTTGTGCACACGTACCCCAGAACTTAAAGTATAATAATAAAAAAGATAAAATAAAATCTATATATTGACACTCAATGTTTTTAATGCATTTCATATGTTTTGCCTTGCATTTGTTTATTTGCTTTTAAGAACCTTTAGAGAACAATAATTACTAATATAATATAGAGTAGCACATCACAGAGGTGGGAAGCTAACTCGCTCCCTCTTCCCAGAACCTGGAACAACCAAAGATCCTAAGCATTGTCAGCTTTGGTATCTGATATAGTTTGGATGTTTGTCCCCTTCAAATCTCATGTTAAAATGTGATCCCCAATGTTGGAGAAAGATGCCTCCTGAACGGCTTGGTACTGCCCTCTTGGTAATGAGTGAGTTCTCACCCTATGAGTTCATGCAAGATCTGGTTGTTTCAAAGAGACTGACACCTCCTCCCTGTCTCTCTTGCTTCCTCTCTCACCATGTGACACACTGGTTTCCCTTCACCTTCCACCACGACTGGAAGCCTCCTGAGGCCCTCCCTGGAAGCAGGTGCCAATACTATGCTTAACATACAGCCTGCAGAACCAGGAGCCAAATAAACCTCATTTCTCTATAAATTACCGAGACTCAAGTTATTTCTTTATAACAATGCAAATGGGCTAACAAACTATCATTCATAGATAGTGTATTAGTCCATTCCCATGCCACTGATAAAGACATACCCAAGACTGGGTAATTAAATAAAAAGAGGTTTAATGAACTCACAGTTCCACATGGCTGAGGAGGCCTCAATTATAACAGAAGGTGAAAGGCACATCTTACATGGCAGCAGGCAAACAGCGAATAAGAACCAAGTGAAAGGGGTTTCCCCTTATAAAACCATCAGATCTCATAAGACTTATTCACTACCACTAGAAGAGTATGGGGAAAACCATCCCCATGATTCAATTATCCTCCACCGGGTCCCTCCCACAACATGTGAATTATGGGAGCTACAATTCAAGATGAGATTTGGGTGGGGACACAGCCAAACCATATCAGACCGTAATAACTTTCAACTGAATATAGCTAGGCTTTCTGTCAGTGGGCCATAGCAGTCTAGAGAATACTTTGAGAAACTCTGGGAACAGCAGATATAGAGGTTAGATCTAGAGATTTTGAACAAAGTTTAGTGTTACAATGCATTGGTGACCATAGACAAAAGGTGTTTGTTGTTGTTATAGTTTGTTTTCTGTCTTGTTTTTCATCACGGGAGGAGAGATGGAAAAAAGGGGGGCAACGGTGAAGGGGAATGGAAAAAGACCTGCTTTTGTATGGGTGGAAGTTACTAAACAAGAGAATAAATTTGGATTACACAACAAATGCAAATCAAGTTAGAAACATGAAAGGCATGATTGAGGCCATGGTTCTAATAGAGATCAGTCAGTGGAACCAGAAGCATCCCACACCCAGAGAGGCTGCATAGCCATTGCCTTCTCTCCTGTCAATGCTAAATTAAAGAAATGGAACTCACAGAAGCACTATGTAATTAAATATTCATGGGACACAAGCCAATTTTGAAAAAGTTTCATTGATCAGTGAAAATATCTTTTGTTGTAAATATCTCCTCAAAATATTTCAGGAAAAAAAAATAAAGCTATAGTTTTCCTCTAGAAATATTTAACTTCATTACAACAGTTTACTTATTTTTTTACCTGATACATTCTGATATATTATTACATGGGTTAAAGATGTTCAATTCATGCCATTGTGGAAAGCACACATAATTTAGGCAATAATGCAAATTCTTTCCAAATTCTTTTATCGGTGTCACTTTATTTTTATTTCACACACAATACAAAATTACAGGATGCTATCAAAGTGATGCTACAAAACCCCACTAAAATTTTTTGAAATCTTCAAATCACACACATACGCGCGCACACACACATACATACACCATACATGCATTCCCCATACAGGCCTTTTTTGTGGGGTCTGAGTAAATAACTGTCATTTTATTTTCAATTTTTCATTTTGAAATAAAGACTTACCAGAAAAGTTGCAAAAATACATGCCTTTCTGAAGTAAAGTCTTGAGAAAGTTGTTTGGTGTATTCTTTTTTTTTTTCTTTTTTGAGATGGAGTCTTGCTCTGTTGCCCAGGCTGGAGTAAAGTGGCAAAATCTCGGCTCACTGCAAGCTCCACCTCCCAGGTTCACGCCATTCCCCTGCCTCAGCTTCCCAAGTAGAAGTAGCTGGGACTACAGGCGCCCGTCAGCACGCCCGGCGAATTTTTTTTTTTTTTTTTTAGTAGAGACGGGGTTTCACCGTGTTAGCCAGGATGGTTTCGATCTCCTGACCTTGTGATCCGCCTGCCTCGGCCTCCCAAAGTGCTGGGATTACAGGCGTGAGCCACAATGCCTGGCCTAGTGTATTCTTTATAGTAAAAAAGGAAATCACGTGTATATGCTGTGTATTAAAAGCATGCTAAGATTGTTAGACATGCGATTTCATCAGAGACTCCAATATAGAGCATAGCTGTAAGGACAGCCTAAGAGTGTTCTAATTGAAACATGTTGGAAGAAGATTCTAATTTCTTTCAACCCTTCTCAAGTTTGCACTCAGCAGATTTCCACTCTATAAAAATAACTCCTGCTCTGCAACTAATCTTCACAGATAAGCTCCAAACATATTTACAGCTCCATTTAAGTATAATGTACACACAGTAAAATTCAGCCTTTTAAATGTGCAATTTAATGGGTTATGGCGGATGAGTATCATCATTTGACCACAATCATGATCAAGATACAGAAAATCTGCATCATCACAAAATGTTTTGCTGTTTTGCATTTGATCTTTTCTCCATTCCTGAACACAGGCAACCGCTAATCTGCTTCTGTTGCTACAGTTTGCATTTGCTAGAGTATCTTATTAGTGCAATGATACATTGGTGTCTTTGATGGCTAGCTTCTTTCACTGAGCATAATGCTTTTGAGATTCATTTATATTGCTGTTGTATCAGTTTACTCCTTTTTATTGTTGAGTGGTACTACATCTATGGACTTGCCACAACTGGTTTATCCATTTACAAGTTGATGGATACATCTGCTATGAACTTCAAGGATGAGGCTTGGCATAGATATGTTTTTATCTATTTTAAGTCACAGTGGAGTTATTTAGCCATACGATCAGTACTAAGTTTAATGTTAAAAGAAACTACCAAACTGCTTTCCAAAATGTCTGTACCGTTTTGAAGTCCCACCAGCCAGGTGTGAATAGCAATTCTTCACATCGTGTGGTATGGTCAGTTCTGCTCATGCCAGCCACTCCAGTGGGTGTACAGTGGTACCTCAATGTGGTTTTAACTTGCATTTCCCTGATGACAAGTAATGTTAAGTATCTTTTCATCTGCATATTGGGCATCATCTCTTTTTAAATTAAAATGTCTGTACAAATATTTGGCCCATTTAGGTCAAAATAATACGTTAAATGAGTTGTGTTTTGTTCTTTAGTTTTTTACTTATGTGTACATTCTAGATACAAGTTCTTTGTCAGACATATTTAAAATTATTCTGTCCCAATTTGTGGTTTGCCTTTTCATTTTTTGATGCTATGTTTTAAATTGCAAAAGTTTTAATTTGATGAAGTCCAACTTACTATTTTTTTCTATTTTCATCTATTCTTTTCTTATCTAAAAATGTTTTAGCTATAGTAAGAGTATTAAAAATTTTTCCTATTTAGTAAGCTTTATACTTTTTATATTTACATTATGTATATGATACATGTTGAGTTAATTTGAGGATATGGTGTGAGGTAATTCTGAAGTTCATATTCTCCATTTAATATCCAGTTTTAATAGGACCATCTTTATAAAGACTTTTCCTTATTGAATTATTGTGGCAACTTTGGCCATGTAAGGCTGGATATCTTTCTAAATCATTCATTCTGTTTCACTGACACATACTATCTCTTCTTCATGCCAATAACTTTACTGTATTGGTAAGTGTAGCTTTACAATATATCTTGAAATTTGGAAACATACTATGTCTTCATGCCAATAACTTTACTGTATTGGTTAGTGTAGCTTTACAATATGTCTTGAAATTTGGAAAGTTCTCCAACTTTGTTCCTCTTCCTAAAACATTCTCTGGCTATTCTAGGACTTTTGCATTTAAAAGAAAATAGAATCTGCTTAGTAATTTCTCCAGAAACGCCTATAGGTTTGATTCGGATTGTGCCAAATCTGGAGATCAGTTTCAGAAGAATTATCTTCTAATAAGTATTAAATATATATTTATCAATGAACTTGATACATATTTCTACCTATTCAATTTCTCGTATTAGTAATTTGGAAATTTTGGATTGGCATACCTTTCATTAAATTTATTCTGAACTATTTTATTATTTTTGAGGCTATTATAAGTTGAATTGCTTACATAATTTTATTTTCTAGTTGGTGTTGATTGTGTATAGAAATACAATTGATTTTATTTATTGATCTTTCATCTCACAGCTTTGTTAAATTCCCTTCATACCTCTAGCACGTTTCTGCAGATGCCTAAGAATTTTCTATGTATATATTTACATCACATGAGAATAGTTTTTTTCTTTCTTCCCAACTTGGATATCACTTATTTCTTATTTTCTTTTCTTTTTCTTTCTTCCTTCTGTCCATTCCTCCTTCCTTCCCTCCTTTCTTTATCCCTGTTTTAGAATCAGTTTTGTAATTTATCCAAAAGGACCTATAAGGTTTCATAGGAATTACACTAAAGCTGGAGATCAATTTCAGGAGAATTATCATCTCATAAGTATTAAATATCTATCAATGAACTTGGTATATATTTCCACTTATTTAATATTTAATGCAATACTTCAAAGAACTGGGGAGAGATGACATCATTGCATTTTTCACCATCTTATGTAGAAAGTATTAAGGCTTTCACCATTTTAAGTAAGATGTTTGCTATAAATTTTTTGTAAACACGTAATCAGTTTGAAAATGTACTCTTCTATCCTCAGTTTACTGGGAGTTTTTAATTTAAAAAATATGTTGTATTTTGTAAATTCCTTTTTTGCATCTATTGAGAGTGTCATGTGATTTTTCTCCTTTTTTCTGTCAACATGGTAGATTTTCAGTTGTTGAAACCAACTTGAGACAAATCCCATTTTGTTAAGACACATTATCATTTTTAAATATTCCTAGACTCAACTTGCTAATAGTGTATTAAGAATGTTGCATCTAAGTTCATAATGGTTATCAGTCTGTCACTTTTGAGTTGTGACATCTGTATTTGTTTTTGGTATCAAGATAATCCACACAAAACATCTACTTCTCTCATCAGTAATAATCTGACCAGGGATAATACCAAGAGTTATAGAGGAAGCTGTCATTACCTGTGGCAGCAGAGATACCAGAGATGCCAAAAAGGAAAGCAAGGCTAAATTTTCAAATATAATCACATGAAATGTCAGAAAGCCACGTGATGGAAACACAGGAGAGCAACGTCTTAGAGGTCAAAACAAGTAGTTAAGTACTGCACATGATAATAAAAAGTGAAGTCTTTTCCTAAAGCAGAGCCTGGCTGCTGCCTAGCTTCTTCGACAATTCTTGGTAGGTTTTCATGGCTTTAGAAGGGTTTATAATTTAGGTAAAGTTATAGTCAGGGAAACGGTGGGTGTAGGTTGGCTCTGTACAAATGAAGCAATTATAGGAGCACTGCAGTTAGAAAGAAAATGATACTGATGATACTTTGGTCATACTAATACATGCTAATGATAATCACAGCAATCACGCTAATGACAGAAAAAATACATATGTAACATTAACATGCATCTATTTGCGCATATACATATGTGAATAGAAACATGGATTTAAAGATATGAAAGTATAGAAATAGCCTACACCTGATAAAATTTGCTTATACACAATAACAAACATCAGTATAAACAGAGGTTTTGGTGTATCACAGAATTCTCCAATAGATCACAATTTTGACATTATGGGAAGTGACTTCTATTTTTATCATTTTTAGAACTTTTCTTTATCTCCATTATCTCCATTCTCTACTTCCAACATTCCTGGAGACCGAGTTCAAGGATCAGTAAATATTCTCAACCTTAACTATAGCAGACTTCATTCATTCCATGTATGTTTGTTATTTTTCCCCATTGGCAGAAGGCTTTATGCCATAAAATATAAAACATATCTTTGACAAACCTGACAAAAACAAGCAATGGGGAAAGATTCACTATTTAATAAATGGTGATGGGAAAACTGACTAGCCATATGAAGAAAACTGAAACTGGACCCCTTCCTTACACTTTATAAAAAAATTAAGACAGATTAAAGACTTAACCATAAGACCTAAAACCATAAAAACTCTAGAAGAAAACCTAGCCATATCATTCAGGACATAGGCATAGGCAAAAACTTCATGACTAAAACACCAAAAGCAATGGTAACAAAAGCCAAAATTGACAAATGGGATCTAATTAAACTAAAGAGCTTCTGCACAGCAAAAGAAACTATCATCTGAGTGAACAGGCAACTTACAGAGTGGGAGAAAATTTTTGCAATCTATCCATCTAACAAAGGGCTAATATCCAGAATCTACAAGGAACTTAAACAAATTTACAAGAAAAAACCAAACAACCATTTCTCATTCCATTCTGCCAAATCTAATCAGAAGTCTAGGTGAGGTGGCTTGGCAGTATCTCTGAGCAGAAACCATTCATGTGGCTGGTATATGTGCTTCTGTGAAACTAAGGGAAAAAGAGAAGGAGGGAGGGAGAAAAGAAAGAAGAAGGAAATTCAGGGCAAAGGATATGAACAGACACGTCTCAAAATAAGACATTTACGCAGCCAACAAACATATGAAAAAAAGCTCATCATAGGCTGGGTGTGGTGGCTCACGCCTGTAATCCCAGCACTTTGGGAGGCCAAGGAGGGTGGATCACAAGGTCAGGGGTTTGAGACCAGCCTCGCCAATATGGTGAAACCCTGTCTCTACTAAAAACACAAAAAAACACTTTAACCAGGCATGGTGGCACATACCTGTAATCCTGGCTACTCAAGACGCTAAGGCAGGAGAATTGCTTGAACCCATGAGGTGGAGGTTGTAGTGAGCCGAAATCATGCCACTGCACTCCACCCTGGGTGACAGAGTGAGACTCTTGTCTCAAAAAAAAAAAAAAAAGCTCATCATCACTGGCCCAATGAGATACCATCTTGCGCCAGCTAGAATGGCAATCATTACAAAGTCAGGAAACAACAGGTGCTAGGGAGGATGCAGAGAAATAGGAACACTTTTACACTGTTGGTGGGAGTGTAAATTAGTTCAACCACTGTGGAAGACAGTGTGGCGATTCCTCAAGGATCCAGAATTAGAAATACCATTTGACCCAGCAATCTCATTACCAGGTATATATACAAAGGATTATAAATCATTCTACTATAAAGACTCATTGACATATGTTTATTGTAGCACTATTCACAATGGCAAAGACTAGGAACCAACCCAAATGCCCATCAGTGATAGACTGGATAAAGAACATATAGCACATATACACCATGGAATACTATGCAGCCACAAAGAAGGATGAGTTCATGTCCTTTGCAGAGACATGAATGAAGCTGGAAATCATCATTCTCAGCAAACTAACACAGGAACAGAAAACCAAACACCGCATGTTCTCACTCATAAATGGGAGTTGAACAATGAGAACACATGGACGCAGGGAGGGTAACATTACACACCAGGGTATGTCAGTGGGTCGGGGGGCTAGGGGAAGGAAAGCCTTAGGAGAAATACTTAATGTAGATGACGGGATGATGGGTGCAGTAAACCACCACAGCACATGTATTCCTATTTCACAAACCTGCAAGTTCTGCACATGTATCCCAGAACTTAATATACATATACATACACACACACACACACACATATCTTCTATTCAAGTACAAAACAGGCCTAATAATATATAAGTTTAATTTAAAAACTTCAAAACGGTAAAAATAGAAATATGCTTCTCACACAAACAGTGACATAATAAAGCAAGCTAAAATGTATGTTTGAATTTAAAAAAATTGCTTAGGAGACATCTTGAATTCCATTCCAAGGAACTAGTTTTCAAAAGTTTACAATCAGATTTCAGTTTGGCACAAGGCGACAATGCTGTTTTGAAAATAATTTCTGAAAATAGCTTCCCCAGCAGTTCCAAATGGCAGTCCTGATACAAGGAAGTCTGGGCAATTTTGTTATCACCAGGAACATTGAGTTTCTTTTCAGACCTTGAAATTCTGGGAGTCCCTCGAATAATAATAAACTATAATATTTTATTTTACATACAAATATTTTTTAATGTTAATATAAAAGCTTGTGTATGAACTAAAATTGTCAATCTGCCACTTTTAAGAAAGAAGAATCCATTACGTCCCTAATCTATAGTGAGTTGATATGTTCCATAAGCCGTTCTGGAAGGAGGCTACACTCAGAGCATAAATTGGTATAGATCGCTTTGCTCTCACAGATAGCAACATAATATTTTCTGCTGAATGGGAAAAAGTTTAAGGCATAAATCAAGATAAAGCAATCAGCTGACAAAGAATTACAAAGAGGCCCCATACCTTTTCCTTAGTGAACGCCATGTGACATATTGATTTTCCACTGAAGATAAAAGCCAAAATCATGTGTCATCAGTATAAGCAAGCAAAACTATTTGGTTCAATATTGTATAGTACTTTACAACAACAACAAAAAAAACTTGCAGAGAAAAGACAAATCTGAAATGTTGCACGTGATTCAAACAAGTCTGGACCAGCAGAGACATTTCAGAGGTCATTGCTAGAGAGTCAAGGATACATTAGAGAGAAATAAACTCCTGCTTTTTTTGTTTATCTACCTATATACACAGATACCATCTGATTAAGATGATTGATACCTGGTATGGTATTTGACGGTATAGTTACTTACAAAATAATTAATCCCTTAGGATCTAATGCAGTTTTCTTCATATTACACCTTTACACATGTATATTTAAATACTTCCTTGAGAAGTGGAAGCTAGCCAGGAGGCTGTTAGCATATGCAGTATATTTCTGCAAATTCCAAAATGGTAAATAAATCCCACAATCAAAATTTCAACCCTATCTAGAGGCCCTCAGCTGGATAGCATCATCCCAGCAAAAATCTGCAAAATCAGACGTGGCCACCCCGGACACAAAGTCTATGTTTCTCATTCCAGTCTACTAAATCCAGTCAGAAGTCTGGGTGAGGTGGCTTGGCAGTATCTATGAGCAGAAAGCATTCAAATGACTGGTATCTGTGATTCTGGTGAACTAAGGGAAAAAGAGAAGGAGGGAGGGAGAAAAGAAAGAAGAGGGAAATGCAAGGAGAGAGGAAGGGAAGGAGGCTGGGAAGAAGGGATGGAGGAAGCAAGGGAGGGAGGAATAAAGGAAGGAAGTTACAACAAGTTTCAAAACTGGCCACGGACTGAGAAGGGTTAAGAGAGAAATCGAATTTAAAGCATTTATGTTCCTACTTTTCCTTATTCATATTTTTCTTACCCATTCTAGGAAATGAGTAATTCCACTGTGCTCTGATAGCATCCTTCAATAAAGAAGAAAAATATATTTTCCCCCAGGAGGATTTTGTAGTGAAAGAGATAGCATAATTTTTAAAAAATGTTGTTTATAATATAATTTGTTTTTTCATTTGTAGGGTGTGTCTTAAATCCTAAATGGTACATCATTTTTTAATACTTCTAGTAATAAAATGTTTCTAAAGTTATGTTGCAAATAACATAGGACCATGTTTAATAATGTTAAGTTGATCCCACTTTCCCTGAAATTATATACGGAAATGCTGAAAGTATAAATTACATATGCAGCTTCATGGAATATGTTTCTTCCAAGTGTGAATTTGCTAGAATTTGCATTGAAAGAGGTTGGAAGGAAGCTGTTGTTATGAATCCTGTGTAAGCAACACTCAGATTTGTTGCTTACTGAACAGCATGCTAAATCTCACTTCACAATGCAAATTCTAGCATAGATCTAGAATGCATCTGGGTCAAATTCTTAAAAAGAAAGTTCTTCTCAAGTTAGTCGTAATGGTAGCTAATTTAAAAATTAATGTTTTGTGATTCTGATAAAAACATTTGTGGTGAACCAACAATAAAGGCAGCTGAAGACAGTGGTATGAAAAAGTTATTTTTCATGATGTACTTGGATGTTCTTGTAAGAAATTATACTTTTGGAAGGTCGGTAATATGCTCGCTGTATAAGAGTTAAAATGTTTTTAGAAGTTATTGTCAGAATTTTGCTTTAATACTGTGATAAAGTGTCCATTCTCTCTCTCTCTCATTTTCATTCAACAGCCCCTACAAATTGAGCCTGGTTCAAAGGTCTTTCCCTCTTGGAATATGACTCCTCCCATGTCCCTCTACATAGGCTGTTCTATAACAAATTATTTTGCTGTCTTGATTTTTCACAGAGACATGCTAGTACTAGAGAGCCAGGAGAAAGAAAGATGTCCTATATAAAAGGTCTGCTAGAAAAATAAATCAGCACTGAGTTCTAAGGATACTAAACAACTTTTAAAAATTCAAGCAAGCCATACTAAACACATTAATTATAACCAAATTAGATAAAACAATGAAACTTATCCAAAAAGAAAAAGTACATCAACTTTCTAGGTTTAAAATTGTTTAAGGCTGCCATCCGAGGACCATTTATGATAACAAGTACAGTAGTCTGTATTGACACAAAGTTTTAGTGATAGACGTAATTTCATTCTTCCACTGGTGGTGTTCTGGAATAAATGGAATATCTGCTGATCAAATCTGAATGCATCCCATAATATTAGTATGTAGGATCCCAGATCCGCAGACACTATCTCTTTCTCAGATCTACACTTTCAATATTATGTTAGTTAAAATGAGAAGTATGATAGAAAATGTCTTTTAGAAAAGAAATATTGGCTGGGTATGGTGGCTCATGCCTGTAATCCCAACACTCTGAAAGGCCAAGGTGAGAGGATCTCTTGAGCTCAAGAATTTGAGACTAGCTTGGGTAGCATAGTGAGACCTCATATCTATAAAAAAATTTTAAAAATTAGCCGGGTGTGGTCGTGCATGCCTGTAGGCGCAGCTACTTAGGAGGCTGAATCAAGAGGATCACTTGAGCCTGGGAGTGTGAGGCTGCAGTGAACTATGAACATGGCACTGAACTGCAGTTTGGGCCACAGAGTGAGAACTTGTCTTCAAAAAAATAAAAAAAAGAAGAAAAAAAATTGGAACTATTGTGTTGACATACACTATGGTACTCTTTCTTATATAAACTATTTCTTTGTAGTAGTCTAGAGAATTTAAGACCAATTTACCATTTAATAATTTAGTATGGCATATTATTGCATTAGTATAGGATGCTATTATATAATTAGTATAAGTGACCAGTGCTGCAACAACCACATTCCAAAAGGTATTGTGATCCTCCAAAGTTACAATGTGCCATTATTTTCCTTCATAAGAGCATTATACCATAATTTTTCAGTACCATGAAAATCTACAAATGCCCTCTAAAATACATTTAGAAAACATGGAAAAAAAATAGATACAGTTTCAGAAGATTCCAATATTTTGAAAATTAGCCTTTTTGGAATAAACAATTCTTTATGACATACAAATAAACACATTTTTCAGACTAGTGGGGTAGCATGTGGATCAGTCAAAATAATTAGATTACTAAAACTTGTAATCTTATTAGAAAAATGGTTTACTCAGGAAATCATTGGAATTATTAGCCTTCAAGTTGCTATATATTGAATCTGATAAAAATAATTAATATAATACTTCATTTTTCAGTATAATAGCTCTCTAGTACTTTTTGTTTCTTATTTAATATGGATTATATTTACTTCTGTGAATAATATGGATAAAGATCATTACAGTGCCAAGATCACTGGGTTCAGAACTCGGAAACCTCAAATCTATTCTTTGCTCTTAAATACCTACTAGACTTTAAAGAAGACAGAGTTTCTGGACTCTAATTTCTCTATCTGTAGAATAAATGGGTTAGACCAAAGAACTCCTTTCTGCTTATAAATTTTCTAATTATATGACTGAGCGTACACCGGGAAAACAGTCTATCTCCTGTATAAATTAATGATGGAAATGAAAACCACCATGTCTCATGGAATTAACCACATTAATATTAACATCAACTGCTCAGAAGGACTTAAGTGCAAGTGTCACAGGAATTCTGAAGCACAGAGAACTAAAAATAAGAATATAACACTCTTCATATTTTCAAAGAAGATTTTAATAATTTATATAAACACAGTAGCTTGTTCATAAAAAAAAGAAAGGTGACATCTTAGCATATTCAGGGTTCAACCAAACTACTTGAATGTAAATCAAAGTAATATTCACCTAACTGACATAATTGGCATGAATAATTTTAAGTAAAACACCTTTATTTGATATTAAATGTGAACAATAAGCCAAAACAGAGAAAATTAATGAATTGATCATTTATTGAAATTGAAATAAAAATATATAATTATTAAAGCCTCTTATATACATAAACCAATCATCGCTTAAATGAGCTGACATACTAGCTCCATAGTTTCAAGTCACTAAGGAATTCTTATGAACTCAATAAAGAAACCAGAATTAAGCACAAAGAATGATGAACTGGAAAGGAGTCCTCGCTTTCTATCTACTAATTAGGAGTACAATCATTCAGTCAAACAGTCATTCAACAAACATTTAGCATACAGCTTCTGGATACCAGGTACTGGGGTAGGCACTAGAGCAACAAGGACATAGTCCCTGCATTCAGTGAGCTCACAGGCAAGTAAACAAGTAAGTATAAAGATTGCATGATTGGCCGGGAGCGGTGGCTCATGCCTGTAATCCTAGTACTTTGTGAGGCCAAGGTGAGCAGATCACGAGGTCAAGAGATTTGAGACCATTCTGGCCAACATGGTGAAACCCCGTCTCTACTAAAAATACAAAAATTAGCTGTGCATGGTGGCACGCACCTGTAGTTACTCAGGAGGCTGAGGCAAGAGAATCACTTGAACCTGGGAGGTTAAGGTTGCAGTGAGCCAAGATCGTGCTACTGCACTCCAGCCTGGTGACAGAGTGAGACTCTGTCTCAAAAAAAAAAAAAAAAAAAAAAGGACTGCATGATAAACGTGTATCTACAAAGGGCACAAAGGAATGAGTAGCTAATCCCCTGAAGACATATGGAGCAGTCAGTGTAAGCTTCAGGAAAAGGTAACAGAAACTGAAGTAAAAAACTAACCTGAATCTGAAAAAAATGAGTATTTTCCAAGCATGTTTCAAGGCAGAAGTTGCAGGATGCAGAAGTCTTCCCAAGTACAAAAAGAGAATGAACTCTGGACTATTCGCAACTTAAGGCATACAGGAATCAGTAAATGTAGGGATGAGAGGCACACAGAAATATGGGCAAAAACAGGAATTTTGACTTTATTCCATAAATTATGGAAAGCCACCAATGAGTTTTAAGTAATAAAATACTAAGACCAGGTTTCCATTTTAGAAAGATCAATTTGATTTCAGTGAGGAGGTCCAAAAATGAGAGCAGCAAGGCTAGATAGAAGGTACTATTGCAACAAACTATGGTTGGAGATGCAGACTAAAACTAAAGTGAAATCATTTAAAAGAAAGAGCGTGGATATAAGAGCCATCAGTTTGGCCTCTGCACATCTTTACTGTTATATTGATAACATGGGGATGAAAATGAATATTATTTGTATTTAAACTATTATTGTTACGTGAAGATTAAACAAATAACATATTATGACATCTGATACTCAAGAAATATTCATTAAGTCTTGAAAACAGGAAAGATGAAAGGAAGGAAGAAAGGAAGGAAACAGAGAGAGGGGAGGAAGGGAGGAGAATCGAGAGAATATGGGAAGGAGAGAGGGGGAAAATAATAAGAAAGAAGTAGAAAGCCGGGTACCGTTGCTCACACCTGTAATCCCAGCACTTTGGGCGGCTGAGTTAGGCAGATCACAAGGTCAGGAGTTCAAGACCAGCCTGGCCAATATGGTGAAACCCCGTCTCCACTAAAAATACAAAAATTAGCTGGGTGTGGTGGCATGTGCCTGTAGTCCCAGCTACTCAGGAGGTTGAGGCAGGAGAATCACTTGACCCCAGGAGGCAGAGGTTGCAGTGAGCCAAGATTGCGCCACTGCACTCCAGCCTGAGTGACAAAGCAGGACTCTGTCTCAAAAAAAAAAAAAAAAAAAAAAAAAAAAGAAAAGAAAGAAGCAGAAAAAAGTATAGTATTTCTTACTTAGCAGACGCTACTCTCATTTTTCAATACTCTGCCTTTCTAATGTATCACTGACAAGGAAAGAGGCCTGAATAATTGACTGAAGTCAGAATAGGTAAGGCACTCCCCCTGTGAATATATGAGAGGCCTTAAAAAGTTCATGGAAAACGTATATTATGAAAAAAACTATGCGAAGATTTCAATTTTGGCAGCAAAATAAACTTATACTACTTTATTACAGCATGTCCGAACAGGATCTAGTTTGAGACACTAAGAAGGAGTAGACATTAGTTTGAAAAGAGCCCCTATCAGAGCAATGTAAATTCTGCTAAAATTGAAGCAAGAACAAACCTTAAATTATGATAAAGCTTAGGTGAAAGAACGGTGAAATCATTGATGCTTTACAAGAAGCTTGGGGGGACAATGTACCAAAGAAATTAGTAGTTCACAAGTGGACAGCTTTTTTAAAGACGAAATGAGATGATGTGGAAGATGAAGTGCACAGGGACAGACCATCCACATTAATTTGCAAGGAAAAAAATTAATCTTGTTTGTGCCCTAATTGAAGAGGACTGATAATCAACAGCACAAACAATAGCCAACACCATAGACATCTTAATTGGTTCAGCTTACACAGTTCTGACTGAAAAATTAAAGTTGAACACACTTTCCACTGCATGGGTGCCAGAAGTGTTGTGCCCAGATCAGCTGCAGACAAGAGCAGAGCTCTCAAGGGAAATTTTAAAGAACTAGGGTCAAGATCCTGAAGCATTTCTTTGAAGAACTGTAACAGAAGATAAAACCTGGCTTTCCCAGTATGATCCTGAGGACAAAACACAATCAAAGTAATGGCTACCAAGAGTTGGAAGTGATTCAGTCAAAGCAAAGGGGGATCACTGAAGAGCAAAGGTCATGGCAACAGCTTTTTGGGGACATTCCAGGCATTTTGTTTGTTGATTTTGTGGAAGGTCAAAGAACAATAATATCTGCTTATCATGAGAGTGTTTTGAATAAGTTAGCCAAAGTTTTAGTGGAAAATACCTGGGGAAGTTTTAGCAGAGAGTCTTCTAACACCACAATGTTTCTGCTTATTCCTTTCATCAAGCAAATGCAATTTTGTGAGAGTCTCAGTGGGAAATCGTCAGGGATCCACCTTACAGCTCTGATTTGGCTCTTTCTGACTTGTTTTTGTTTCCCAATCTCAACAAATGTGTAAAGGACACCCA